>NW_021778699.1:18605-19350 GCF_005508785.2 Acyrthosiphon pisum | reverse complement strand
TTTAAATCTTGACAAAATACTGAAAAATCATGAAAATTGGCAAATTATTTTGAGTTGAGACTTCATAAAAATTGTTATTTCTAAATCTAAGATTTGAAAATTTAATACAAGATTATTCATAAGTTTGTCTATCTTTATCAAAACAAAAAATGTCTACATTCAGTTTTCAATTTTTAGTTTTTTTTTCTATAAATATCAATAAAATATGTTGAACTGACTACTATGATAAAAAACAATTATACAAACTACAAATTCAATTTATGATTCATAAAAATACTAAAATAGATTTGATAGATTGTTTGAAGATAGAATCTAGATTTTGTGTTGTTACCATAGTGCGTTGTTCATTAGACTTACTTTATCGCATTCGACAAGTGGAAAAAACAAGGTAGGTTAATGAAAAACTAAAACGGAAATTACACGGAACATTGTTGTAAGTTTTCAATCCTTAGCTCTAAAAGTTGAACATTTTATAAATTTCTAACTACAAAATAATTTTTAAATTTGATAAATTTTGTCAAAAATTGAACTTTAAATATTTATAAAAAATATTGTGCATATGTATTTTTAATATTTTTAAGCCTTGTATTCAATTTTCACGATTTTTGACCCAACAAATACAATTTTATTGATATTTATAGGAAAAAAAAAACTAAAAACATTGAAATATTAAACTCTCCGTAAACAGCTCAAAACAATTAAAAATATTTTGAAGTTTTTAACATTCATATTTTGATGGTGTATA
>NW_021778699.1:15535-18505 GCF_005508785.2 Acyrthosiphon pisum | reverse complement strand
AGGTCTATTCACTCTAATTTTGAAACTATCGAAGCTAAACATGATCTGTTGAACGTAAATTTGCAATGTTATGCACATGTGGGACAACAAATTCCCGTGTAGCGTCCTCTTAAGTACACGTTATATACACTTATACGATTTGAATAGGGTGGGACAGGAGATTATACGACATATTACATTATTAGATGTTTCCGAATATCGGCAGGCGGTAGTATTATAATTCCACTGATTCTCTATTTTCTAAAACACGTAAATATGTAACACAATATTAAGATAGATGCATGTAATGTTGTGGAATTGGTTCAAACTTCCGTATAGGATATTATAGTTTTATTTATTTGCAAATTTTCTTACACACTCTTATAGATTTGCCGGTAAACTGAACCCGTCTGTCGAAAATAATAATACAAATTTGCCAAATTTCTAAGTTAGTTAGTTACATGAAAATAGTCATTTAAGTCAGAGTAGAAGTAAGAAGTTAGTTTTTTTGTTTTTAGTTCAAAATATAAATTTATAAACCGGTTTGTTTAAATGTAAAGTATTAATATTATACATTGGTTATAACACTAATACACAACCACCAAAATGTAGATACTTTTTATATCTGTAGGCTATATTAGTTATACTTTGTAATATGTATTATAAGAATTACAAGTTATAACTAATATAAAGAATTTATAAGAAATAATTTGACAATACAAATGTTATTATCATAAGAATGAAATCTCAATATTCATTAACTATTAATAAATTATTATCACAGCTGCAGATATTAGATTTAGGTAATAATAGTTGGCACTCGGCAGTTTTACAGAACATTTAGATTTTTAAATGAAAAAGAACTTACTTTCAACAAGTTAGACCTAATTATTTTGCACATTCAATTCAACCTGTTAAGATACTATATAAATAAATAAACTAAAACTTTCTAACAAGTTAGTGCCCAGCTTTGTTTTAGTATTACCATATTGCTTATAGATTATAATAAAATTCTTTCAATTAATATATATAATAATAAAACACAATGTTAAAAAAAAAGGTGGGTAAGCGGATTTCGCTCTGCTGTACAGTAGGTTACAAGTGGGTCACTGTATAATGGATGGTATTAAATTTGAATTCAATGATATAATATCATTGTATAAGAAAAACGATTCTGAGCGGAGACGGTATGTCAGTCTAGGTATAAGACATAATATTATATAGTTTATGGGTATTAAAAAAAAAAAATTACCTTTAATAAGTACCTATAATAAATTCCAAATTAATCATATCACAATATCTATTAGGTACTTTTAACACGTTATACATCAAATCTAAAGTAAAAAAAAAAAAAAAAAGGTGGGTAAGTGGATTTCGCTCTGCTGTACAGTAGGTTACAAGTGGGTCACTGTATAATGGATGGTATTAAATTTGAATTCAATGATATAATATCATTGTATAAGAAAAACGATTCTGAGCGGAGACGGTATGTTAGTCTAGGTATAAGACATAATATTATATTAGGTACCTATAATAAATTCCAAATTAATCATATCATAATATTTATTAGGTACTTATAACGCGTTATACATCAACAAAAAACCGTGGTACTATCATAGATATATAATAGTATACTTTAGAAGTTTCAAGTACCCACGAATAATATTATACAATCACAACAAAATAACTAAAATAGTTATCCTAGGTTTTTAATATGTAATTTCGTCCAAATTTGTACTTAAAATGACTATAAAAATAAACTGCGTAAATGTATTTTTTAGATTTTTTGGTAACAGAATTAATTACTTACGTGGAATCTTGTTTTAAATTTTCAATTCTTAGATACAAAAATTGAACATTTTATAAATTTTTAACTACAAAATAATTTTTCAAATTAAAATTTGATTTTTAAATGCTTATAAAAAAAAATTGTGACACCGAAACCTCCAACTGGTGGCTGTGGATCCACACCGAAATCACCATCGGGCGGCTGTGGATCCACACCGAAACCTCCAACTGGTGGTTGTGGAGCGACAACCGAAACCTCCGTCTGGTGGCTGTAGTTCACCACCGAAACCTCCAACTGGTGGCTGCGGATCCACAACCGAAACCACCATCGGGCGGCTGCGGATCCACACCGAAACCTCCAACTGGTGGTTGTGGAGCGACACCGAAACCTCCAACTGGTGGTTGTGGAGCGACACCGAAACCTCCAACTGGTGGCTGTGGATTGCCAGCAAAATCACCATCGGGCGGCTGTGGATCCACACCGAAACCTCCAACTGGTGGTTGTGGAGCGACACCGAAACCTCCGTCTGGTGGCTGTAGTTCACCACCGAAACCTCCAAATGGTGGCTGTGGTTCACAACCAAAACCACCATCGGGCGGCTGCGGATCCACACCGAAACCTCCAACTGGTGGTTGTGGAGCGACACCGAAACCTCCGTCTGGTGGCTGTAGCTCACCACCGAAACCTCCAACTGGTGGCTGTGGTTCACAACCAAAACCACCATCAGGCGGCTGCGGATCCACACCGAAACCTCCAACTGGTGGTTGTGGAGCGACACCGAAACCTCCGTCTGGTGGCTGTAGTTCACCACCGAAACCTCCAAATGGTGGCTGTGGTTCACAACCAAAACCACCATCGGGCGGCTGCGGATCCACACCGAAACCTCCAACTGGTGGTTGTGGAGCGACACCGAAACCTCCGTCTGGTGGCTGTAGCTCACCACCGAAACCTCCAACTGGTGGCTGTGGTTCACAACCAAAACCACCA
The DNA here is from genome assembly GCF_005508785.2 of Acyrthosiphon pisum. Classification (NCBI taxonomy): domain Eukaryota; kingdom Metazoa; phylum Arthropoda; class Insecta; order Hemiptera; family Aphididae; genus Acyrthosiphon; species Acyrthosiphon pisum. The sequence continues at coordinate 15,750 of NW_021778699.1, read as the reverse complement.
TCAGGCGGCTGCGGATCCACACCGAAACCTCCAACTGGTGGTTGTGGAGCGACACCGAAACCTCCAACTGGTGGTTGTGGAGCGACACCGAAACCTCCAACTGGTGGCTGTGGATTGCCAGCAAAATCACCATCGGGCGGCTGCGGATCCACACCGAAACCTCCAACTGGTGGCTGTGGTTCACAACCAAAACCACCATCGGGCGGCTGCGGATC
>NW_021778699.1:12572-14513 GCF_005508785.2 Acyrthosiphon pisum | reverse complement strand
CTCCCAGCAAAAAATTAATACTCAATATACCTATTTTGAAAAATTCTAAAAGTGAATTTAATGTACAACATCTTTGTTGTAAATTTGTATTTGTATTTGTATTTGTTTTAAATTATTTGATCGAGAAAATAATATGATGACAACTTTATTAGTATTGAAGAAACAAAAAAAAAAATGCCTATTATGTACTATCTGTTTAATTACTTATTACATAATTAATTGAATTTTCAAATGAAATATAGGTAATGAATTGAAAAATATCTGAAAATTTTGAAAGATTATCTTTGTAGGTAAAATAATTTAATATAATTTAATGCTTAAGGGATATTAATCAATATTAAAATTAATTTTGTATGTTGAATTATTTTGTGAGTCTATAATGACATTTTTGTGACGTGCCACTTTAATTTATACAATATGTTTTGTACTAGGTTACTAGTGGGTCACTGTATAATGGATCGTATTAAATTTGAATTCAATGATATAATATCATTGTATAAGAAAAACGATTCTGAGCAGAGACGGTATGTCAGTCTAGGTATAAGACATAATATTATATAGTTTATGGTATTAAAAAAAAAAAATTACCTTTAATAAGTACCTATAATAAATTCCAAATTAATCATATCACAATATCTATTAGGTACTTTTAACACGTTATACATCAAATCTAAAGTAAAAAAAAAAAAATGATTGTATAGTTTAGATTTTTAACAATTCACAGTTACAATAATGAAATTATTCTATTCTGAATGAATCTTTATAAACTATTTACTTAATTAATTTTCGTGGGCATATTAAGTTAATTTCTGTCAATAATTATATTATTTGAACTTGCTTTAATACCAAATACTAATGTGAAATTATTAGATTTCGTAATTTATTGTAAGTAGGACTCGGATTTTAAAGCACAATTAATAATAAAAATAAAAATAAATTGTTTGAAAAAAGCAAAAAAAAGCATATTTTTTTTTAAAAAATAAACGAAAAACATAACAATAATAATAACTAGATATAAAATTAACAAACCACATAAACCCCTTTATTCAAAATATACCCTCTCTTACATTACCACAATTCACCGTCGATTAAAAAGAAACTGGCCAGAAATGCCCTAAAGTAAGGGAAAAAGGTTCTGTTAATGAACGGTCTCCTCTTCACGTTATTCATGTTTTTATATTTTTCTATGTTATCCTTATTATTTATTGTTTTTTTATAGTAAACAGATTGAATATATTTAAATAAAAAAAAAGATATTATTGAATAAAAAAAAAATGAAAAATTAATTTAAATTAAAAAAAAGTAGAAAATAAAAAGGTGGGTAAGTGAATGTCGCTCTGCTGTACAGTAGGTTAGAAGTGGGTCACTGTATAATGGACAGTATTAAATTTGAATTCAATGATATAATATCACTGTATAAGAAAAAGGATTCTGAGCGGAGGCGGTATATCAGCTTTGCTTTGGGAGGGGTGGCTATGCCGTTTACTATTCCAGGCTTGTGCCTCTACTAGTGGATGGATTTTGGGGTTGATTGGTAGGTTCAGTTATGTTAGTCAGTCCAATTTAATGGGTATGGTTTGAGTAAACGTTTGGTGGTTGGAGGGGAGTGGGTTTTACCTAAGAGGCGGATATGATCGTATTCGGAAAAAGAGTTATTGTAGACGGCGGTATATCAGTCTTTGTATTAAACATATATATACTTATCTATGGTATTAAAAAAAAATTGACCTATAATAGGTACCTATAATAAATTCCAAATTAATCATATCATTCATATCATAATATCTATTAGGTACTTATAACGCGTTATACATCAACAAAAAACCGTGGTACTATCATAGATATATAATAGTATACTTTAGAAGTTTCAAGTACCCACGAATAATATTATACAATCACAACAAAATAACTAAAATAGTTATCCTAGGTTTTTAATATGTA
>NW_021778699.1:8550-10271 GCF_005508785.2 Acyrthosiphon pisum | reverse complement strand
TTCCTGTAGTATTATAATAGGATGTCATATATGCAAAAGAATACACCTAGGAGAATATTGGTGCAAGCCTCCTCCAATACCAGAAAAAGTAATTATTGAATTGTATATTACAATATACATAATAATAATAATACTATAAATGATATTGTCTCAACTAATTACTGCCGTAACCATTTAAAATTAATAAATATCATTCGTACTCAACTCCATCCTTGATTTCATAAACAATATTTAAACAAATTTGCAAGGTTGGGCAAGTTAATGAAAATAATTAACTGTGGAAAGTTAAGTTAATTCAATTAAATTGCCTTCAGTTAAGTTAAAAGTTAACAAAGAAAAAAAATTTAACTAGATAAGTTTAAAGTTAAGATAGAAAATAAAATTAACTTATCTCAGTTATAAAAAAAGTTAATATTTTTGAAAGTACAATATTTTTAAGTCATAAACCACCATAGTATTTTGTTATACACAAAAATTTACCAAGATATTTAACACTGTGTAAAAAATTAGATTATTAGAATATATAATTTGAAAATAAATTACCAAAATCGTAAAAAAGTTGATGAATCAGTATTGCCTAGATGATTACGCATGACTCAAAAATAAAATTAACTTAACTGCATGACAATGATAATTAACTATAAAATTTTAAGTTACAATAATACAAATTTTAACTGAATAAGTTAATAAGTTAAAAACAAAAATAATTAACTAGTTAAGTTAATGCCCACCTTTGCAAATTTGGTACATGATTAACCAGTTCAAATATGTTAGTTTATTGTTACAAACATATTAACCAAGCCAAATCCTTAGAGTACTATAAAACTTAACATAACATTATTATTTTATGTATAATTCTAATTTAATATTATAAGTATTAAGTGTATTGTAATGTATAGTACTGTTCATTATACATACATGATACATGGTAATGTTATTTCTATAGCATAAATAATAATAACATTTAAATTTTAGAAAATTCTCAAATCCCGCTGGATGGGATATTTGCGGGAGAAAAGAAAAAAGAAAGGAAGTAAGTTTTTAGTACTTACCTACTTTAATATGTCTGTATATATTATTAGAACAACAATTACACATACTTACAACAATAAAGTAGCATTGCAATGTATAGTACTGTTCATTATACATACTACATACATGGTAATCTTATTTCTATAGTATAAATAATGAAAACTTATTAATTTTAGAAACTAATCAGGACCCGCAGGATTGTGATCCCCATAAAACAGAGGAAGTAAGTTTTTAGTAGTTCAATATTATGTCTATATGTATTATTTGAATAACAATTATACATACATACAAAAACGACAACAAGTAGTATTTATCACAAATAAAGTAAAAATTGTATTAATAATACCATTAAAACCAAGTTAACCAAGTTATTAACCAAGTTAATGTTGACACTCGCAATCAATTTTATTAAACAATTTTTATTGGGAAAGAAATCCATGATTATTAATATAATTATTTGTTTGATGTGTGTTAACACTAGAATTCTATCATCATCATATTAACTAATTAAATGGGCCTCTATCATAAATAATCTACCTAAACATACAAAACTACTAAATATGAATATATTTATTATTTAATATAACTATTATATTAATAATATTAAATTATGTTATAGGAAAAAACACAGCAGTTGCATGGAGAGTGTGAAATCCCAGCCCATTTCATGACTATTTCCTATCCCTGCC
>NW_021778699.1:5203-6013 GCF_005508785.2 Acyrthosiphon pisum | reverse complement strand
AAATCGCCACATGACCAAATCGAGTGAATATATCCAGTGTTGTAAAAATTAGAATTTCAAACGCTCATAAAAATTTAATTTGTCTTTTTTATAGACATTTTTTTTTTTTTGATAAAGGTAGATAAAGGAATCTTGTATTACATTTTAAAACCTTAGATTTAAAAAGAAAATTTTTAACGAATTCTTAACTCAAAATAATTTGCTAATTTTCGTGATTTTTCCATATTTTGTCAATTTTTGAACTTTAAATGCTTATAAAAAAAAACTGTGACTAAAGATTTTTAATATTTTTCATCTGCTTTTGAAACAATATACTAGGAGCCTTCTATTAAATTTTCAAGCTTTTTTATCCAATAAATAAATTTTTATTGATATTCATAAAATAAATATATACTTATCTATGGTATTAAAAAAAAATTGACCTATAATAGGTACCTATAATAAATTCCAAATTAATCATATCATTCATATCATAATATATATCTATTAGGTACTTATAACGCGTTATACATCAACAAAAAACCGTGGTACTATCATAGATATATAATAGTATACTTTAGAAGTTTCAAGTACCCACGAATAATATTATACAATCACAACAAAATAACTAAAATAGTTATCCTACGTTTTTAATATGTAATTCCGTCCAAATTTGTACTTAAAATGACTATAAAAATAAACTGTGTAAATGTATTTTTTAGATTTTTTTGTAACAGAATTAATTACTTACGTGGAATCTTGTTTTAAATTTTTAATTCTTAGATACAAAAATTGAACATTTTATAAATTTTTAACTACAAAATAATTTTT
>NW_021778699.1:3841-5153 GCF_005508785.2 Acyrthosiphon pisum | reverse complement strand
TAAATTTTCAAGCTTTTTTATCCAACAAATAAAATTTTATTGATATTTTTAGAAAAAAACTAAAAAAAAATGGAAAATGAAAATGTCCGTAAAGAGCTCAAAATAAATCAAAATATTTTGAAAATGTTATGGTGTATAGAAGATGCTAAGATAAACATTCAGTCAAAATTTCATGTATCCACGGTCATTTTTTTTAAAGTTACATCAAAAACTAAAATCGATTTTCTCGAAAATAGTTTTTGCGTAAAAATTCCCGTTTTTCCTTAATTTTTCTTTTGTTTTTCCCGGCGCTTTTGAAAACTACTGGGAAATTTAAATTTTGACCTTCTCAATGCACCAACGATATTCACTTTCTGATCGAACAAGATACTGAAGTTGAAAATCGTAGCATTATTTCGACTACTTATCGTGTACACAGACACAAAAAAAATAAAAAAAAAATAAAAAAAAAAAATAAAAAAAATAAAAAAACACACATCATTGTAAAGTCAATACATTCATCGTTCCACTCAGAATCTAAAACAAAATATTATTGTTAATGTTTAAAAACTATAATAGGTATAAATATAAAAGTAAATTATATTCAATAGGTAGGTATATACTTCAAAGCTTGAACATAAATTAATTTGTACACATTAATTCGATCTTTGTGTAAGATTGTCACAAGCGTTAAACACCTAGATACTATTAAGGTTATAAATTTAAGCTGTTACTCACCAGGGACTTAGGGACACGTAGAATTTGATGCACAAAAATTAAGTGTAACACACTTGGAACACAATGTTTTCGATATAACCGTTAGGCGATGGGTATACCAAAATTGATGTCAACCTTTCACGTCGACAACTAGACACAATGTCATCCTAAATTGGAAAAAAAAATATGTACTCGACGAGTTAGTGTAGATAACTAACTTATAGATAACTAGATAAGCTACAAAAAAACCAGTATTTTGATATTTTATATTATTTCGTCACGAGTGTCGGCAATTACTCGAGATACCTACCAACGATTGCAATTTCAAAAGTACAAAAAAGGTATCAATCAAGTCTATATCTAAGATTTAGACACGTCAAACAGAAAAGGTATAAAGCTGCTAATATTATATGTCGCGTGAAGACAATAAATTATGGAAACTGTAAAATACGAAAAAAAATCCGTAACTAATTTTATGATGATACAGACATATAGATTATGGTCTATGTAGAAAGATTAGTTGAGGGACAAACACTCAATGATTTTAGTTCACACGTTATATATATATATATATATCGTAAAAATATTTCATTCTTAAAGCGTTCATGTAGTTCCC
>NW_021778699.1:0-2270 GCF_005508785.2 Acyrthosiphon pisum | reverse complement strand
GTATTAATAATACCATTAAAACCAAGTTAACCAAGTTAATGTTGACACTCGCAATCAATTTTATTAAACAATTTTTATTGGGAAAGAAATCCATGATTATTAATATACTTATTTGTTTGATGTGTGTTAACACTAGAATTCTATCATCATCATATTAACTAATTAAATGGGCCTCTATCATAAATAATCTACCTAAACATACAAAACTACTAAATATGAATATATTTATTATTTAATATAACATAATATTAATAGTATTAAATTATGTTATAGGAAAACACAGCAGTTACATGGAGAGTGTGGAAATCCCAGCCCATTTCATGACTATTTCCTATCCCTGCCCTAAGGGTAGGAAATATTCTAATAGTGTTTAAAAAAATAAAATTAAAACCTACCTATTAAAATAATAAGTTATTCATTTCAGTTGTAATATCCTATAAATTATTTATTTCAGATACTTCATTATGCAAAAAAAGTAACATGGTACTCGATTATCATAGAAGTTTTTATATTGATAATTTGTGCTTCTATGATGGCGATGAAATTAGGTTAGTCAGAAAAAAAACTGTAGTTCTTACCTATTATACGTAGCTGGTCTTGTGGTACATAGACTTATTCCTTTTACAGTTACATTGAAATATCTAGACACAGCAGATTCCCAAGCAACATAATATCTATATTTGCATTTTCAATTCACAGGTATCCGAATTTGTTTTGTTTGACGACACGACTACGACCTAAATGTAATTCTTCTTAATCAGAAATTTCCAATTCACAAAAAAAATAAAAATTAATAAATATAATATTATGTATTACACATTACATACCTTTAAGAAACGAGAACAATCTCGATTCAATGCTGTTTTTAATGATAGAATGGCGTTAATAAATTAAACAAATCACTTGTTAGAGCGAACCATATTAATAAAATGAAATTCAAAACTTGCCACGACGTGTAATTATTGGTTAAAAACAATATCTTGCAAAGAATAAGAAAAAATAGGTACCTATAATATACTATACTACTATAGGTATAATAAGTAATAATAACTATAAAATAAATAATATAACAAACTATACAGTGTTGTAAAACGTTTACGTCACTCGGGCAAACAACCCACAAACGTATAAAACTATTAACTGTATACAGCAGCAGCAGCAGCTGCTGAGTACAGACTACAGACCATAGATAAAAGGCTATTCACAGGTTGGTTGCGCGGACTCGTTTCCATGTTTTTCAAAGGGTCGTACCACCGAATATAACTTCCGATCACAGGTAAACCAGAACCCAATCAGCAGCAAATCGAGTGTCTGTTTTGTTCTGTGATCCTATTGGCATTTTATTTACCATAGAGATTTATAATGGTCACAGGTTAATCGCCGTATAACCACAAAACAATAACCATGGTATTTGGTGCGCTTGCGCAAAGGCTTGTTTTGGTTAATAACGTTAACGGGTTCATACATTATTTTTAATATAATAAATTTTTATACCTATATATCACTGTAACGCAAACCGCACCACCCACCCGCATCCCACCAAGATGTTCCGTCTATTAGTATATTAAGCTCTATGGACTATAGGTGATATTATCATTTAGCTGTAGATTGCGTAAGAAGTATGATCAACTTACTCATAGACCTTACAAGGTCTATGGATCAACTCGAACCGTGTTTTCGTCCTAGTTCGCGCATGTATCGCCTTGTGTTTTTGTGCATACCATAGTTATGTATTATTAATTATTATACATATCTGTGGTGCCTACTGCATTGTATACTCGTGACGTCTTCTTGTGGTTATTGTTGGTTGCCTATATAAATTATACATTGCCCCTTAAAAATATGCACAGTCTTATCAATTATCATTGAGCATACTTCTTATTCCTTATACTATGGTACATGACAAAATAAATAGGTATGCTATCAACTTCGTGATACGCAACTGTGTGTTCTCCCACCACAAAAACTACGTCATCCGTTCTCCGATATTATATACCATTATTATTATATTTATTATTATTATTATTATTAAATCTGCTGGTGAGAACGGCTTACGTCACAGTTCTTGGCGAAGATCGGGAGGGGTGCGCGTTCACGACCAATATTAGTTATGTTGATAGCATACCTATTTATTTTGTCATGCTATGGTAGATTGTACGGATAGGCCATAATATTTTAATATTTTGATTTTTCAGTTTCATATATCCCCGAATAATATTTTTAAATTATAACAAAAAACCAAGATCGTTAATATTGATTTTAATATGTAA
>NW_021778698.1:2942-4471 GCF_005508785.2 Acyrthosiphon pisum | reverse complement strand
TTGCAAGAGGTTATAACTTATAAACTAATTATTTTTGACAATTTATTGTTGGGTCATCGCTCTTATTAACTCGTTGTAATACATATGTTTCCAAAAAAAAAAAATTAAAAACTAGAGTCAATACATAAATATATAACATACTAATTTTATATTGTATACCTTTAAACCATAAGTCATTGAGCAAAAATTTTGACAAAATATATCAAATTTAAAATTTAATAATTATTTTTAGTTAAAAATATTTAAAATGTTCAACTTTTACAGCTAAGGATTAAAAATTTAAAACAAGGTTCCACGTAAATAGGTTATATATAAATTACTTTATTCACAATAATATCATAAAATATACTTAGTAATATCATAGGCTGTTTGACCGTTTTCGCTCAGAATCGTTTTTCTAATACAATGATATATCATTGAATTCAAATGTAACACCATCCATTACAGTGAAACACTTATAACCTACTGTACAGCAGAGCGACATCCACTTACCCACCTTTTTAGTCTTATTTTTCTATTTTTAATTTCGGTTATACAACTTATACAGGCTGCAAAAGACACGTTGATGTATGATAATGTTGTATAGTTGTGTACATAACAAAACCGATCTATTGTTCAATCTTTATTAGTAACTATTATTATAACAAAATTGTTTTATTTTTTTCTTTCTATATAATATTTTAAAATTTTTATCTTTGGGCCCCCCATTATGGGTTGGGGCCCTGGGCCCGTGTGTTTGACACACGCAACACACCCGGTTATTGCGGCACTGTATAATACCTACAATCGTCGGTAGATATGCCTCCGTCGCGGTTCTCAGAAATATCAATGCAAATAATATACAGTTCATAAATCACATAAATCATAATAGGAAAATTCGTAAATAACTTTTTACAAATAACTTTCATTTTAACAAAATAACAAAGTAAGTTACAATTATCTATAAAAAAAATAACTTAGTTACTAATTAAATTATTTTCTACATTTTTTTTAAACTAGTTAAGTTAAAAGTTATCAAAAAAAGTAACTTTTAACTTAACTTTTAACTTTTTAACTAGTTACTGCCCAGCTTTGCACGAACCAACAAAAAACCATACATGAAAATATTTATTAAGTAAATTATTACTCATGACTCATGAGTCATGAGTCAGGAACTAAAGTAAAATGGTATCGAATACATTAGCAAATATAAATATTTAGGTACTGAAATATGCTGAATTGTTCCACTTTACAGTAAAAATATATCATCAGACATCATAATGACACAATAATAATGAATAACATAATTATGAATAACATGGAGAATATAATTAAAAAAAAAAAAATGATGTCACGTTTGGAATCTTAGAAATAATGACTTTTAGAGAAATTAAACATTGCTTTTCCATAATAATTTACCATACATAACATTAAAAATTTTTCTTACACTTTTTAAAGAAAATTGATTAATTTTCTATAAAAAATTTGAAATATCAAAAATGTATATTGTTTAATGTAAATATAATCAATAAATGTATTAACATTACCGC
>NW_021778698.1:0-892 GCF_005508785.2 Acyrthosiphon pisum | reverse complement strand
GAGTAGATTTTAGGGGAAAAAAATATGAAAAATAATCAATACTTCAATTATGTACCTGTCCTGTATAAAAACACTAGCTGTTTTGGTTCTATGCACATCAATTATAATAGAGCTTACACAATAGGCACACAATAGGCCAATAAAAAAGGTAATTAAATTAAACAATTTATAAAAGAAATAAGGAAAAAAAGACAAATCAAATCTTTTTTTTAAACATAAACAAATGCAGAACCATCTTGGTAAATATTATAATATATAATATTATAAAATATTAACATAATTTTTAATAAGCAGATATAATACATCGTACGTTGATTGATAATCTTATAAGTTATTGTGTAGGTATCAGAAATTTTAACGAAACACTGCATCAAAAAATTCCTTTATATTTTCACACTTTCACTCAGAATCTTAATAATTATAGTAGGTACATACTGACAGCAGCATACCAATTACCAGTATACTTATTAGTTATTTTGTATACTTATACGAATCTACCTATTCATAATCTTACCTTTAACTAAAAATATGATATACTATACTGATTAGTGGCAATTCCGCTTGATCGGCCGCGCTTTCAAATGGCAAATGACAGAATTATCACTATAGACTGTGGTAATTAATTGTTTGCTATTTTTGTCCGCGTCGTCGCCGTGCGTCGACAAAAACGTTCATATTAATTAATATATTTATATTTACGATTGAATCAATAATAAATACAATCGTTTATATTTAATTTGTATTATTAGTCTGTCTCTATAATCTATATGTACTGTCGACCGCCGACGCACGCCGATCGCGCAGCTACGCGATCTAATAATAGAATGACGATAATTATTTTACGCCATAATATATAATTTTATTTTTGTTTTTCATTATTATTTGAAATAAA
>NW_021778697.1:0-1465 GCF_005508785.2 Acyrthosiphon pisum | reverse complement strand
TATAGCATTTTTATATATACGATAAAAATTTTTAAAATAATTTGACTCTTTTTGAGCTGTTTACGGACATGTAAGTTTTCAATTTTTTTAGTTTTTTTTTTTCTATAAATATCAATAAAGTTTTATCTGTTGGGCCAAAAAGTGTATAAATTTAATACAAAGCTCCTGATATATTGTTACAATATCAGTTGAAAAATATTAAAAATACATAGGCACAATTTTTTTTTATAAGCATTTAAAGATCAAATTTGGACAAAATTTATCAAATTTTAATTTGAAAAATTATTTTGTAGTTAAAAATTTATAAAATGTTCAATTTTTGTATCTAAGAATTGAAAATTTAAAACAAGATTCCACGTAAGTAATTAATACTGTTACCAAAAAATCTAAAAAATACATTTACGCAGTTTATTTTTATAGTCATTTTAAGTACAAATTTGGACGAAATTACATATTAAAAACCTAGGATAACTATTTTAGTTATTTTGTTGTGATTGTATAATATTATTATTCGTGGGTACTTGAAACTTCTAAAGTATACTATTATATATCTATGATAGTACCACGGTTTTTTGTTGATGTATAACGCGTTATAAGTACCTAATAAATATTATGATATGATTAATTTGGAATTTATTATAGGTACCTAATATAATATTATGTCTTATACCTAGACTAACATACCGTCTCCGCTCAGAATCGTTTTTCTTATACAATGATATTATATCATTGAATTCAAATTTAATACCATCCATTATACAGTGACCCACTTGTAACCTACTGTACAGCAGAACGAAATCCACTTACCCACCTTTTTTTTTATTTTTTTTTATTTTTTTTGTGTCTGTGTACACGATAAGTAGTCGAAATAATGCTACGATTTTCAACTTCAGTATCTTGTTCGATCAGAAAGTGAATATCGTTGGTGCATTGGGGAGGTCAAAATTAAAATTTCCCAGTAGTTTTCAAAAGCGCCGGGAAAAACGAAAGAAAAATTAAGGAAAAACCTGAATTTTTACGCAAAATCATAATATATCAACACCATAATATTTTCAAAATATTTTGACTTATTTTGAGCTCTTTACGGACATTTTCATTTTCCATTTTTTTTTAGTTTTTTTTCTAAAAATATCAATAAAATTTTATTTGTTGGATAAAAAAGCTTGAAAATTTAATAGAAGGCTCCTAGTATATTGTTTCAAAGGCAGATGAAAAATATTAAAAATCGTTAGTCACAGTTTTTTTTTATAAGCATTTAAAGTTCAAAAAATGACAAAATATGGAAAGATCACGAAAATTTGCAAATTATTTCGAGTTAGAAATTCATAAAAATTTTTCTTTTTAAATCTAAGATATGAAAATGTAATACAAGATTCCTTATAAGATTATCTACCTTTATCAAACAAAAAATATCTATAAGAAAGTCAAATTAAATTTTTATGATCGTTTGAAATTCAAATTTTTA
>NW_021778696.1:0-912 GCF_005508785.2 Acyrthosiphon pisum | reverse complement strand
AAAAACAAAAGAAAAATTAAGGAAAAACCGGGAATTTTTACGCAAAATCTGTTTTCGAGAAAATTGATTTTGGTTTTTGGTGTAACATTAAAACGAATGACTGTAGATACATGAAATTGTCACTAGTTGTTTATATTTCCATTTTCTATACATGATAAAATTTTCAAAATCTTTTGATTTGTTTTGAGCTGTTTACGGACAATTCCAGTTTCCAATTTAATTAGTTTTTTTTCTATGAATGTCAATAAAACTTTATTTGTTGAGTAAAAATACTTGAAAATTTAATATAAGGCTCCTACTATATTATTACAATGACATTTGAAAAATATTAAAAATCCTTAGTCACAGTTTTTGTTATTAGCATTTAAAGTTTAAAAATTGACAAAATATGGAAAAATCACGAAAATTACCTAATTATTTTGAGTTTATAATTCGTAAAAATTTTTCTTTTTAGAACTAAGGTTTTAAAATGTAATACAAGATTCCTTATAGGATAATCTACCTTTATCAAAAAAAAAAAATGTCTATAAGAAACTCAAATTAAATTTTTATGAGCGTTTGAAATTCATATTTTTACAACATTTGGTATTTACTCGATTTCTTACTTAACGATTTTCTTATTTTGTTGTAATTAAAAAACGAATGACTGTAGAAACTTGAAAATTTGTTACCTAATGGATACTATGATATGATTAATTTGGAATTTATTAATGATACCTATTATAGATCAATTTTTTTTTTAATACTATAGATAAGTATACCCATAATAGGTATGTCTAATATCTAGACTGACAAACCCGTCTCCGCTCAGAATCGTTTTTCTTATACAGTGATATTATATCATTGAATTCACTTGTAACCTACTGTACAGCAGAGCGACATCCACTTACCCACCTTTTTTAATTTTCGATG
>NW_021778695.1:0-799 GCF_005508785.2 Acyrthosiphon pisum | reverse complement strand
GATATAACATTTCATTTATTATCTTAATTCTAAATGTTATTAAATTAAAGTTATTATATAAATTGAATAAATACAAATTTGATACCTTATTTTAATTTTTAAATGTTGTCTGAATAATATGTATAATTATGATGTATATGATCTTTAAATTTAAATGTCGTTCGATAAGTATAATATATAATTAAATATGATATATATATATATATATATATATATATATATATAATACATACATCATTACAAAACATAAGGTAATAAAGAAATTATAAATGTATAGCATGTAACTAAAAATAACTTAATAGCTAACAAACATTTTGAATTTCAAATTCTAGTCGGCAATTATGAAGATTACACCCCCCCATGATTTTTTTTTAGATCGTCCCTGAAGACTGTACGACACTATATCAACACATTAATAATGATGTTACTTTCACGCAAGACCTAACGTCACCACTTCAGCTAACCTACTGTTGTTATATTCAGGCTGGTTGTTGGTTATTGGTCACAAGTGTGAACACACGATTTGTATGTGCATGATCCAAGCTCATAACTAGCTGTTATGTAAACTACAAGACTTTCCTACGGTTGTTACCTGTATTATTAATTATTGTTTTGTAGTTATTTTGTTTTTCCTATTATTGTTTAAAATGTTAAGTTAAAAATATGTTGTTATAGACAGTAAATATATGTCCCGTATAGTTTATAAATATGAAGCTGTTGTATTTTATTAACAATGGTTTAAAACAAAAATTATATTTTGCATTGGTGGTTTAAGGCGTACCTAATTACAAATAGGAAA
>NW_021778694.1:0-1454 GCF_005508785.2 Acyrthosiphon pisum | reverse complement strand
TCCTTGTATTACATTTTCATATCTTAGATTTAAAAAGAAAAATTTTTATGAATTTCTAACTCGAAATAATTTGCAAATTTTCGTGATTTTTCCATATTTTGTCATTTTTTGAACTTTAAATGCTTATAAAAAAAAACTGTGACTAACGATTTTTAATGTTTTTCATTTGCCTTTGAAACAATATACTAGGAGCCTTCTATTAAATTTTCAAGCTTTTTTATCCAACAAATAAAATTTTATTGATATTTTTAGAAAAAAAACTAAAAAAAAAATGGAAAATGAAAATGTCCATAAAGAGCTCAAAATAAATTAAAATATTTTGAAAATGTTATGCGGTGTATAGAAAATGCTAAGATAAACATTCAGTCAAAATTTCATATATCTACGGTAATTTTTTTTAAAGTTACACCAAAAACCAAAAATCGATTTTCTCGAAAACAGATTATGCGTAAAAATTCCCGTTTTTCCTTAATTTTTCTTTTGTTTTTCACGGCGCTTTTGAAAACTATTGGAAAAATTTTACTTTTGACCCCCCCAAGTACCAACTAGATTCACTTTCCTATCAGAAAAGGTACTGTTGAAGAAAATCCAAGCACTTTTACTGTCCTAAAACGTGATGACAGACACAAAAATAAAAAAATAAATAAAAAAATAAAAATAAAAAAAAATAAAAAAATAATAAAAAAACACACATCATTGTAAAATCAATACATTCATCGTTCCACTCAGAATCTAAAATGAAAAATACAAATTAATAGTAAAAACAATAAACATACATAATTAAACATACACATTTCACTAGATATTGTTTTTTAATAGTTTTAAGCAATAATTATTTAAAATTTATTTATATTCCTACTTATCAGATTGTATAAAATGTATGATATATAATTATACATGTAATTATATATATAAAACATTTAATATACATACATATATATGTATACATCTTGTTTGTAAACTATTTTAAATATTATTTATATATATATTTATTAAAAGTTCTTGACTTACCTGTAAAATATTGCAGCAGAAATATGAGTGGCAAAATGATTGGTCTCACCAATAACCAAAATTCTGGACTGTATAGGTAATTGCTGTATGTAGTTCAAAATTTGTTCAATATTTTAAAACACTACACACGGATACGGTACACGGTAGAAACTAGAAAGAAATAACTTTTATTGACGACATGAAGTTACACACACACACACACGAAAGAAAAACGAGCCGCGCGACAACGATAAGCAATAAGATAAAAGAGATTAGGTAGATACTAGATACCTAATTATCAATGCTATTACACTATATCATTATTTACATTGTAGTATTATTGTAATAAAATAGCCTAATTTGGGTTAACCGGAACAGTCTATTACTGTTTCAGTTGCTTCATTTTGTGAAAAAAACATGTATGATTGTGAGGTACCCATATTATTATTAAAGACGTTGGGTAA
>NW_021778693.1:0-1239 GCF_005508785.2 Acyrthosiphon pisum | reverse complement strand
ATTTGTGTGATGTAATGATTGTATAATATTATTTGTGGGTACTTGAAACTACTAAAGTATACTATTATATATCTATGATAGTACCACGGTTTGTTGTTGATGTATAACGCGTTACGTGATGGATATTGTGATATGATTAATTTGGAATTTATTATTAATACCTATTATAGGTCAATTTTTTTTAATACTATAGATAAGTATACTTATAATAGGTATGTCTAATACCTAGACTGACAAACCGTCTCCGCTCAGAATCGTTTTTCTTATACAGTGATATTATATCATTGAATTCAAATTTAATACTATCCATTATACAGTGACCCACTTGTAACCTACTGTACAGCAGAACGACATCCACTTACCCATCTTTTTATAATTATGTTAACGCGAGTCCCCAGCACGTAGCATATTATGTTAGGATAGGAATTTTTTACTTTTGACACCCCCGCCCCCCACGCCTCGGATCACTCAGACTATAAAACCATTATAAAGAAAATGGAAATTAAACATTAAATTACATTTTTAATTTGTTTTCTGATTTCATAACTCTATATTCTGGTAATAAAAAACAGGAAGACTATAAAATAAATTATAATGTACAAAAGTTAAAACATGTTAGACTCTCCAGTGGCGTATATGAGGGGGAGACCCCCTAGGCCAGAGAACATAGCGAAAATGCAGGTTCAATTAAAGCATTGCATGTATATTTGGTAATCGGAAAAAAAATCCCCCGACTAACAACCCCGGAAAAAAATCCCCAGACTACAATATTACTCAATAATTACTTTTTAAACGTTAATTTGTATCTATAATTAATATTTAATTACAAACGTAATTAAAAAATCATATATTATTGCCAAAAATTATATACACTGCCCCAAGTTAGTTTAAGTAATAGATAAAAAAAAACCTTAGAAGGAATAATTAACAATAATATTTTATATTACTATGTTAATACATATTTTGTGTTGGTATAATACTGTAAAAATTGAATCTCCGAAATAGAATATTACGTTTTGTGTGACATTTTGACGATAATTTATAAGGTACCTATAAGAACTTCAAATGATACTTATGATTGTTGTGTGTGGTTTAGTGTGTACCTTTGATAATATATAATATAAGGTAAAAAGGTTACACCTATCTATCTAATCTGTAATGGTTTTAAACTAATTAACAATTTTCTAACTATTGTTTGATCATGATTTTATTATTATTATTACCCTACTATTATGATTA
>NW_021778692.1:0-1163 GCF_005508785.2 Acyrthosiphon pisum | reverse complement strand
CATCATGTCAATGGCATTTCAATCCCCCAAGTGCACCCCATTTGGTGGCTGTGGGAGGCAGCGGTCCGGTCAACAAAACGACTGTAATCCGCACAATGGGTACGCATGTCTTACGTACGAAGAGTTCACTACTTTACTCACCCGTATCGAGGCAGTGCTTAATTCGAGACCATTGACCCATTAACCACGGACCCAACTGACCTTGAATATTTGTCCCCTGGACACTTCTAATCGGGCAACCTCTGTTGGCTGTACCTCCCCGAGTATCGTTTGAGTCACGCGTAAATTTAACCCAACGCTGGAAGCTGCTTGACCAATGCCATCAAGCATTCTGGCGACGTTGGTCAACCGAATATCTGACTTCGCTTCAAGGGAGATCGAAATGGACAACTGAAGCCCCCAACGTCAAGGTCAACGACATGGTAGTAGTAATTGACAACCAATCTCCACCACTGGCATGGCGCCTTGGGCGTATTCTTGAAGTATTACCTGGCAACGACGGTGTCGTACGCGTCGTGCGATTGTTGACGAGTCATGGTCAAATCACTCGACCTGTTGCCAAAGTAGTGGTGTTACCCACCCAATAACGTTTTGGGATAGCTAACAACCTTACCAAATCGCTCGTTGATTGGATGCTTACTCCCAACAGTTTTCCTAATTCCAATCTGATATAGTCTCAAAATGAGCTACCATGTATTAATTACTTAGTCATTTGTTTTATTATTTTATGTATTTTTTTTTTAGATTGTGTAATTAATGAGTTTTTTGCGTGCTATTGTAACAGCACCTCCTTCTGTTTTATAATTATCATGCACTTTGTATTTGTGTTTCGTTGTATTTTTTTTTGGGGTGATAAGTGGTGATAGGCTAGAGCTGACTCCGTTACCATCGTCATCATTCATCAATCCAGCCACGCCAATGCACCAGTGGATGTGAGGCTGAGCCTCCCATGGGGGGAGGATGTTTGGGCACTATCGCCGTTGCTCCGATGTACGGCGCTTCGGGCTTCGAGCGTCTAATCAATTGATCCCCGCTCCCCTCCCCCCCACGGTGTGAAGCTTTTTGTCCGCGGGCTATCGCCGTCCAGTGTCACCGCCAACCAGTTCTCGACCCGTATCCGAGCGTTCAACGCACGCTCGTGCTCGGCTGGTCGACCGATGCTG
>NW_021778691.1:0-796 GCF_005508785.2 Acyrthosiphon pisum | reverse complement strand
AAATCGATTTTTCACAAAATTGAATTTGGTTTTTGGTATAACTTTAAAAAAATAACCGTAGATACATGAAATTTTCACTGGTTGTTTATATTTCCATTTTCTATACATGATACAATTTTCAAAATATTTTGATTTGTATTGAGCTGTTTACGGACAATTTCAGTTTCCAATTTAATTAGTTTTTTTTTCTATGAATGTCAATAAAACTTTATTTGTTGAGTAAAAATACTTGAAAATTTAATACAAGGCTCCTACTATATTGTTACAATGATATTTGAAAAATATTAAAAATCCTTAGTCACAGTTTTTTTTTATTAGCATTTAAAGTTCAAAAATTGACAAAATATGTAAAAATCACAAAAATTAGCAAATTATTTAGAGTTAATAATTCGTAAAAATTTTTCTTTTTAGAACTAAGATTTTAAAATGTAATACAAGATTCCTTATAGGATAATCTATCTTTACCAAAAAAAAAAATGTCTATAAGAAACTCAAATTAAATTTTTATGAGCCTTTGAAATTCATATTTTTACAATATTTGATATTCGCTCGATTTCTCATGTGACAAAATTCTTATTTTATTGTAATTAAAAAACGAATGACTGTAGATATTTGAAAATTTCACTGAATGTTTATATTAGCATTTTCTATATACGATAACATTTTTAAAATAATTTGACTCTTTTTGAGCTGTGTACAGACATTGTAAGTTTTAAATTTTTTTAGTTTTTTTTTCTATAAATATCAATAAAGTTTTATCTGTTGGGCCAAAAAGTGTAAAAATTAATACAAAGCT
>NW_021778690.1:0-871 GCF_005508785.2 Acyrthosiphon pisum | reverse complement strand
GATCTCCTTTAACCCTAGAGCCACCTTCAAGTTTCACGCTACGTCCTATGTCTGGCACCCTGGGACGTGTCCTCTTGGGTCTCCTGCAGAGATGTATTTCGGGAGTTGGCGCCTTAGGTCATAATAATTTTTATCCCTCCCCCCCTACCAAAAAAAAAAAATAGTTCTAACATATTTTTTTAGATTCTGAGTGAAACGATGAATGTATTGATTTTACAATGATGTGTGTTTTTTTATTTTTTTTTTTATTTTTTTTTTTATTTTTTTTTTTATTTTTTTTGTGTCTGTGTACACGATAAGTAGTCGAAATAATGCTACGATTTTCAACTTCAGTATCTTGTTCGATCAGAAAGTGAATATCGTTGGTGCATTGGGGAGGTCAAAATTTAAATTTCCCAGTGGTTTTCAAAAGCGCCGGGAAAAACAAAAGAAAAATTAAGGAAAAACGGGAATTTTTACGCAAAATCTGTTTTCGAGAAAATCAATTTTGGTTTTTGGTGTAACTTTAAAAAAAATGACCGTGGATGCATGAAATTTTGACTGAATGTTTACATTTCCATTTTCTATACACGATAAAATTTTCAAAATATTTTGACTTATTTTGAGCTCTTTACGGACATTGTCAGTTTTCATTTTTTTTTAGTTTTTTTTCTAAAAATATCAATAAAATTTTATTTGTTTATCAAAAAAGCTTGAAAATTTAATAGAAGGCTCCTAGTATATTGTTTCAAAGGCAGATGAAAAATATTAAAAATCGTTAGTCACAGTTTTTTTTTATAAGCATTTAAAGTTCAAAAAATGACAAAATATGGAAAAATCACGAAAATTTGCAAATTATTTCGAGTTAGAAATTCATAAAAATTTTTCTTTT
>NW_021778689.1:0-768 GCF_005508785.2 Acyrthosiphon pisum | reverse complement strand
GAAATCGAGTGAATATCCAATGTTGTAAAAATTTGAATTTCAAACGATCATAAAAATTTAATTTGACTTTCTTATAGATATTTTTTGTTTGATAAAGGTAGATAATCTTATAAGGAATCTTGTATTACATTTTCATATCTTAGATTTAAAAAGAAAAATTTTTATGAATTTCTAACTCAAAATAATTTGCAAATTTTCGTGATTTTTCCATATTTTGTCATTTTTTGAACTTTAAAAGCTTATAAAAAAAAACTGTGACTAACGATTTTTAATATTTTTCATCTGCCTTTGAAACAATATACTAGGAGCCTTCTATTAAATTTTCAAGCTTTTTTATCCAACAAATAAAATTTTATTGATATTTTTAGAAAAAAAACTAAAAAAAAATGAAAACTGACAATGTCCGTAAAGAGCTCAAAATAAGTCAAAATATTTTGAAAATTTTATCGTGTATAGAAAATGGAAATGTAAACATTCAGTCAAAATTTCATGTATCCACGGTCTTTTTTTTTTAAAGTTACACCAAAAACCAAAATCGATTTTCTCGAAAACAGATTTTGCGTAAAAATTCCCGTTTTTCCTTAATTTTTCTTTTGTTTTTCCCGGTGCTTTTGAAAACTACTGGGAAATTTAAATGTTGACCTCCCCAATGCACCAACGATATTCACTTTCTGATTGAACATGATACTGAAGTTGAAAATCGTAGCATTATTTCGACTACTTATCGTGTACACAGACACAAAAAAAATTAAAAAAAAAAAAAAAAAA
>NW_021778688.1:0-1200 GCF_005508785.2 Acyrthosiphon pisum | reverse complement strand
AATTTTTTAAAATACTATAGACTATAATATAATATATGTCTTATACCTAGACTGACATACCGTCTCCGCTCAGAATCGTTTTTCTTATACAATGATATTATATCATTGAATTCAAATTTAATACCATCCATTATACAGTGACCCACTTCTAACATACTGTACAGCAGAGCGACATCCACTTACCCACCTTTTTTTAGTTATTTTTTCTATAAATATCAATTAAATTTTACTTGTTGGGTAAAAAAGCGTGACAATTTAATGCAAGGCTCCTGATATATTGTTACAATAGCAGTTGAAAAATATTAAAAGTACATATGTACAACTTTTCTTTATAAGCATTTGAAGTTCGATTTTTTTAAATTTTTTCAAATTTCAAATTTTATAATTATTTTGTAGTTAAAAATTTTTAAAATGTTCAATATTTATAACTAAGGATTGACATTTTATAACAAGGTTCCCCATAAATTTGTTATATCTTATAAATTACTTTATTAACAATAATAATATCATCAAATATACTTAGTAATATCGTAGGCTGACTAACCGTCCTCGCTCAAAATCGTTTTTCTTTTACAATGATATTATATCATTGAATTCAAATTTAACACCATCCATTACAGTGACCCACTTGTAAAATACTGAACAGCAGAACGACATCCACTTTCCCACTTTTAGATTCTGAGTGGAACGATGAATGTATTGATTTTACAATGATGTGTGTTTTTTATTTTTTTTTTTATTTTTTTATTTTTTTTGTGTCTGTGTACACGATAAGTAGTCGAAATAATGCTACGATTTTCAACTTCAGTATCTTGTTCGATCAGAAAGTGAATATCGTTGGTGCATTGGGGAGGTCAAAATTTAAATTTCCCAGTAGTTTTCAAAAGCGCCGGGAAAAACAAAAGAAAAATTAAGGAAAAACGGGAATTTTTACGCAAAATCTGTTTTCAAGAAAATCGATTTTGGTTTTTGGTGTAACTTTAAAAAAAATGACCGTGGATACATGAAATTTTGACTGAATGTTTACATTTCCATTTTCTATAAACGATAAAATTTTCAAAATATTTTGACTTATTTTGAGCTCTTTACGGACATTGTCAGTTTTCATTTTTTTTTAGTTTTTTTTCTAAAAATATCAATAAAATTTTATTTGTTGGATAAAAAAGCTTGAAAATTTAATAGAAGGCTCCTAGTATATTG
>NW_021778687.1:3353-4882 GCF_005508785.2 Acyrthosiphon pisum | reverse complement strand
TTTTATTACATTTTTCATAAACAAAAAGAAACATGTATAATATAGTACAAAAATGTAATTTTTTGTTAAATTGTAATTTCATTTTTAAACATTGATATATTGTAAAAAATATTTTATTAAAATTAAATAGTAGATACATTGGTGATATACTAATATATATATAGGAAAAAAGTACGAACAATTTCATTGAAGGTAGTAAATTATTAATTTGAAAAACAATAAGTTACCAAAGTATGTTCCATGTTTATTTCCGTGAAATTATGACGGCGATCTGTAAGAATCTACTTGTATGATGAAAAACCGCATTCGACATCAACACTGGTGATTGGAAATTAGCACTGTCACCTTGAAGTATTTTCGAAATTTCTTTTAAAACCATTAATCCTTTATTTTTATTCAAAACATTTTTACATTTTATTTTAATTATTGCACTATTTGCACTATAGTTCATTTACAGAGTTTTCCACTTGTTCTAAAATTTTTAACGAGTCTACAAGTGACAAATTAGAGGTTTCAAGCTCTTTGATACTTTCAACGATACATAAAAAATTTGCTTTAATGTAAGCAAGATCATATTTTACATTTAATTTATTAAAAATTGATTTACAATTTTGAATGCATTTTGCATTATCTTCTAAGTTTTCAATCACATTTTTGAACTCTTCAAAATGATCTGCGTAAAAAAAGGCCGACTCTAGCCAAGTACCCCAACGGGTAATTATTGGCTGCGGTGGTAAATGTGTATTTGGCAACATTTCTTTATATAATTGAATTCTATACGGAGCCTTTGAGAAAACTTTTTTTTCATTACTAATTAAATCATTAATGTCATTAAAAGTATCTATAATTTTTTCAGCAATTCGGTGATACCATGTGCAACACAAGTTACATGTACAAGATTCGAATAAAATGGTTTTAAATTTTGTGCAGCTTTCGTCATATAAGGAGCAGCATCAGATAACATCAACAAAACTTTATCATCATTGTTACATTCGGGCCACAATAGTTTAAGATAATCGTTTACAAATTGTGCTATAGTTGAATTATTGGTTTTTTCGAGAACTTTCGATGTTAAAAGATACGATTTAGAAGGCAAATCGGTATTCAATTTACCAACAGTAAAATTTGCTACATATTTTCCACGAGGATCAGTAGCTTCATTAACAGAAAAAAATATGTATGAGCTGCCTATGAGTTCTCGAATATTTTGTAAAACGTCTGTGTAACATTGATTTAAATAGTTTTTTTCTTAATGTACTTTCATCTGGTATATTATGTTTTTTTGTGTACTTTTCCAAAAAAGATTTAAAGTTTTTATTTTGTAATTTATGTAAAGGTATGTTTGAAGAAATTAATGTATTACAAAGTTCTTTGAAAAATTGTGATTGATTTTTTATGGATGTTGATGCTTCATGAACAAACGGTTTGTTTAGAAGAGATTTGTTTAAACATTTTTCATGCAAAAATGATTTTGCATGTTGATCAATTTGAAATTTTTGTTCTGCTGTTACTGATTTTTGGACAATTTT
>NW_021778687.1:0-1365 GCF_005508785.2 Acyrthosiphon pisum | reverse complement strand
GTAAGTAAAAAGAACTAATGAGTTGTTCAAACAGTACGAATTTATCAAATTTTATTATAAACGTGAAACTGCGTTTGAAGTCGTTCATAAAAGCAAACGTAACATAATAGACAAAACATTATTACAAATAAAATATAATTTGATATAAAAATATAAATTAGGCTATTTTCTTTTTAAATTTTAACCAAAAGTTTGACATTAGTTAGTGTAAGGCTCTACATAGAATGGGTATGCTATGCCACCATTTTGCGACTCATTTATCAATGATAAAATGATAAAATAAAGGGGGAGAAATTCAAATTCACATAACATTATTAGTCGCAAAATGGCGGCGTAGCATACCTGTATCTATAGTGCCCTAGTTAGTGTTGCCGCTGTCAGCTCTTATTAATATTAAACAAGTTGTGCCTTCACGACTGAATCATATATATATATATATGCTAGTAGTATGTATATACCATTCCTGGAACAGTCCATATTATATCAATAAAAGATCACAAAGAAAACAATGTGCAAAAAGATCAGAAAATTGAAATGCAATAATAATTAAAATATTTTTCGCAAAACTTATGAAATGCAATAATAATTAAAATATTTTCCGCAAAACTTAATTATTAAAAATAAAAATCGAAATGCAATAATAATTAAAATATTTTTTAATATAATTGTTATATTAAAAATAAAAATCTAAATGCAATAATAATTAAAATATTTTTTGCAAAATCACCCCAAAATATTTTTTTCAAAATCGAAATGCAATAATAATTAAAATATTTTTCTAAAAATCCAATTGCAATAATAATTAAAATATTTTTTCTAATCTTTTTGATTTTGATTTCTAATTAATGTATTGAGATGGTCTACAAAATCATTTCTGTCTATTTTTGTTTTATAATGTCCCCAAGCTAATGTATCAATACCATTTTCTAAAATAAATCTTTTATCATCATAAACACTTAAAGCTTTTTTGTTTTGTTCTACAGTAAAAATATCATGTTTCTTAGTTCTAAATAAATTTTGTTTAACATATTTTGATTTTTTTGTTAGTAAACAATTTTCAAAATCATTAAAACATATTTTATTTTCCACAACATTTTTTTTAACACCTTTAGCTTTTTTAATTTCTTTTTCAGAATCTAAGATTCGATATGAATATAATTTGGATCTTAAACCTATAAATTCAGTCATTATTTTTCCATTTAATTCATCTTTAAACTTGCCTAAGACTTTTTTGTTAACTAAAGGTAAACCATAAATATTATCTTTTGGATAATCTGAAGTGTCAAAATGATCTAACATAATTTTCATATCTTGATAAAAATCATTAGTTTTTATTTCTAATATAAGTGAATCTGTATCTGTATA
>NW_021778686.1:0-782 GCF_005508785.2 Acyrthosiphon pisum | reverse complement strand
ACTCATGCGGTGATATGCAGAACCTGATTTTGATAGGCTTGAGGCTTGTTTATCTTTTGCTGGACAGAGTATAGTTCAGAATTTTGTTTAGCTTTTTATAAGGTAAAGATGAACAAATGGGTATAACTGTCAATTAAGTAAACAGAAATGAATTAAATTTTGTTAGTAGGTACTTATTTTATTAATAAAGTTAAAATCTTCCTTAATTTATATACACTGACTGCATTACCAAATCAGCTTCCCCGCAAAAAGAAAAAAGATGAATGGAAAGTTCATGATACGGGATGTGGTAGAACTGAAGGTTATTATAAAGTGGACAGTAAACAAAAAGCCAACCATAAGGTAAATAATGTTTGTAAAATATTGCTTTTACCTAAATTTATTTTATATTTTAAACAAAGGTACATTCACCAAGAGTATACATATTGAATTAATTTAATGAATATTTTTTACTTTATCGATAACATAATTTAATTTTTTATTTTAGTATCATTTTGGACACACAATTGCGCAATTAAACCGTATTACAGAGCTTAAACGTGTAAAAGAATCTACTGGTAAAATGTTAGCTCTTTCTCGTGAAGCTCGGAGTAACCAGAGAAGATTATTAACAGCATATGGAGCCACGTCAGACAGTGATTTGCTCAAATTCAATGTGTTAAAGTTCCGTAAGAAACAATTGAAATTCGGAAAATCTGCTATACACGATTGGGGTTTGTTTGCTATGGAGTCTATTGCAGCTGATGAAATGGTCATTGAGTATGTAGGCCAAATGGTTCGCC
>NW_021778685.1:0-1026 GCF_005508785.2 Acyrthosiphon pisum | reverse complement strand
TAAGAATTCTGAAGTTCAATCAATTCTAAATCATCTTGGTATAAACTATAAAGCATGAAACAAGTGTACCCTTATACTCCTGAAGAAAATGGAAAAGCTGAACGTTCAATGAGGACTATTTGTGAGGCAGCCGGAACAATGATATATGCCAAGAAATTTCCAAAATCACTGTGGGCAGAAGCAGTCAATACAGTAGTGTTCTCATTAAATTATACTGGTAATTCAGGGAAAGTATGTAAAACTCCATACGAGTTATGGTTTGATGAACTTCCTAAAATAGAAAAGTTCGTAGAATTTGGAATAAATGCATATAGTTTAGTTCCAAAACAACGACGAAGGAAGTGGGATGCGAAAAGTCGAAAAGAATACTTTGTTGGATATTCAGAAACTTCAAAAGGGTATCGTATTTGGTATAAAGAAAATAACGAGGTGTCACTTAGTAGAGACGTCATTTTCAAGAATGAAAATGTTGTAAATGACCAACTTGTAGAATGTTCTAATAATTTAAATGATAGTAATAACATTGATGTTCTTAGCTTACACAAAGATGGCTCATTAGAACATAGCAATAAACTAGAAGGAGACGAAGTCATGGAACATGAATTTGGACCAACAAGTGTAGACGACAATGAAAATCAAGAACATGAACAAGGAAATGGGTCAAATGTCAACGTGTACAACTTGCGAGACAGAAGTAATATTAAGAAACCATTACGTTATGATAATTCAGCCTTTTTCCTAGTAGAATCCGATCCAGTGAATTTCAAAGAAGCTGTTGAGTCACAAAATTCAGAAAATGGATAGAAGGCATGAACAATGAAATGGAATCTCTTGAACAAAACGAAACATGGTCTCTCGTAAAATTACCTAAGTACAGAATTATTTTAAATTGTGGTTGGGTATATAAAACAAAATACAATGTTCATGGACATGTTGATCGATACAAGGCTAGGCAAGTAGCAAAAGGGTATAGTCAAATATTCGATATTGATTTTAATGAAACTTTTAGTCCTGTAGTAAAGTTCG
>NW_021778684.1:0-823 GCF_005508785.2 Acyrthosiphon pisum | reverse complement strand
TTTTTTTTCTATGAATGTCAATAAAACTTTATTGTGAGTAAAAATACTTGAACATTAATACAAGGCTCTACTATATGTTACAATGACATTGAAAAATATTAAAAATCTTAGTCACAGTTTTTTTTAATTAGCATTTAAAGTTCAAAAATTGACAAAATATGTAAAAATCACGAGAATTAGCAAATTATTTTGAGTTAATAATTCGTAAAAATTTTTCTTTTTAGAACTAAGATTTTAAAATGTAATACAAGATTCCTTATAGGTTAATCTACCTTTATCAATAAAAAAAATGTATATAAGAAACTCAAATTAAATTTTTATGAGCGTTTGAAATTCATATTTTTACAACATTTGATATTCACTCGATTTCTTACGTAACGATTTTCTTATTTTATTGTAATTAAAAAACGAATGACTGTAAATACTTGAAAATTTCACTGAATGTTTATATTAGAATTTTCTATACACGATAAAAATTTGAAAATAACTTGACTCTTTTTGAGCTGCTTACGGACATTGTCATTTTTAAATTTTTTAAATTTTTTTTTCTATAAATATCAATAAAATTTTATTTGTTTGGTAAAAATGCGTGAAAATTTAATGCAAGGCTCCTGATATATTGTTACAATAGAAATTGTAAAATTTTAAAAATACATAGGCACACATTTTTTTTATAAGCATTTGAAGTTGAAATTTTGACAAAATTTATCAAATTTAAAATTGAATAATTATTTTGTAGTTAAAAATTTATAAAATGTTCGACTTTTATATATAAGGATTGAAAATGTAAAACGAATATTTTACATAAATATTTAATTCTGTT
>NW_021778683.1:0-1086 GCF_005508785.2 Acyrthosiphon pisum | reverse complement strand
ACTGGCTATAACATACGTATGTAAGACGGAGACAACACATGCGGGTACGACGTCCTCTTAACTCTGAACAGAAATATAGGTAGGTAATCAGACATTTTAGAAAAAATAGATAATAGGCGATCGACAAATAGCGATATTAAAAAAAGTGGGCAAGTGGATGTCGCTCTGCTGTACAGTAGGTTACAAGTGTGTCACTGTAATGGATGGTGTTAAATTTGAATTCAATAATATAATATCATTGTATTAGAAAAACATTCTGAGCGAAAACGGTCAGTCAGCCTATGATATTACTAAGTATATTTGATGATATTATTGTGAATAAAGTAATTTATATAGAACCTATTTACGTGGGACCTTGTTTTAAATTTTCAATCCTTAGATATAAAAGTTGTACATTTTATACATTTTTAACTAAAAATAATTATTAAATTTTAAATTTGATATATTTTGTCAAAATTCAAACTTTAAATGCTTAACAAATAAATTGTTATTGATATTTATAGAAAAAAAAACTAAAAGAATTTAAAACTGAAAATGTCCGTAAACAGGTCAAAAAAAGTCAAAATATTTTCAAAATTGTATGGTATATAGAAAATGAAAATATGAAAATTCAGTGAAATTTTCATGTATTTATAGTTATTCGTTTTTGAATTACAACGAAATAATAAAATCCGCTTATTTGCGTAAAAATTCCCGTTTTTCCTAAATTTTTCTTTTGCTTCTCACGGCGTTTTTGAAAACTACTGGGAAATTTTTACTTTTGACCCCCCCAAAGTACCAACTAGATTCACTTTCCTATCAGAAAAGATACTGTTGAAGAAAATCGAAGCACTTTTACTGTCCTAAAAGGTAATGACAGACACAAAAAATTAGCATTTAAAGTTCAAAAATTGACAAAATATGTAAAAATCACGAAAATTAGCAAATTATTTTGAGTTAATAATTCGTAAAAATTTTTCTTTTTAGAACTAAGATTTTAAAATGTAATACAAGATTCCTTATAGGATAATCTACCCTTATCAAAAAAAAAAATATCTATAAGAAATTCAAATTAAATTTTTATGAGCGTTTGAAATTCATATTTTT
>NW_021778682.1:0-1217 GCF_005508785.2 Acyrthosiphon pisum | reverse complement strand
CGATAAAATCATAAAGGTTCCAATCCCTGGTTTAAACATACTAACATTCAAAAATTACGCAGTCTGGATCTTGGCTCTTGAACTAACTGTGCCATTTTTCACGTTATTTTAAATTTCAAATATTACAAGTTTTAGAAAAAAGGAAAAAATCAAGTGAAATTAATAAGAATGTTATCTAACTATCTGCAGATAACAGTTTTATTTATTTAGATAAGATAAAACGATGAATATTTCAATATAGATAATGCAGAACATTACACATAACTTTATAAGTTCAATACATCCATCCATACACAATCTAAAATATTAATGGTAACTAGTAAGGGATTATATTATTATTCTAAACATAAAATATATCAGCACAACATAGGATCATATGTGAATAAACTGGCACCTGAAAGTATTGAACTGATACTTGACTGGACTTCAAGACTTGGTTTGGCTACTTACAGACGGCTATAGATTTCCAGTTTCCAAAAATAGATAGTAAATATTATTTAAAAGAACTATTGGATTCTTAAATACGAAAAATGGTTGGCTTACTCGGCAAAGTTAAATGGTGCATTTTGTAACACTGTATTTGGTTTTCTGTAAGAGACAGAGTTGGAAATGAAGGTTTGGGACAATTTATTACAAAACCATTTATTAATTGTGAAAAACCACTGGACTCATTTAACTTTAACAGTTATTTTAAATATCACAAAACTTCGTTATTAAAATCAAACTTGAGGCCAAAGTTGAAAAACAAAATATTCTGTCTGTTGATTTGAAAATTTGAAAATGAAAAATGTGAATGAAATCGTGTTTTATTAATTTGATTAATAAATAATTAAATGAGATATTGTCAATAAGTAATATTACCAATAAGTACCTATACATACTTATTTACGTCATTCATGCCTCTTAAAGGTATATATTAATATTATAATTTATATTAATTACTTACTGTAGGTACCATATGGATTTTTACGTATTACATTATTAATTTAAAAAAAAATTGTGAAAATTGTGTTACCGCTACACCGTTTGGTGTAGTTATGAATAATCTGGTAAATCAATAAATGTAAGTGTCACATTCATTTGACGTTCTGATTTGTTTCTTGGAACAGATAGAAATTCTTATATTTTACGAAACGAAACTTTATTATTTTCACATTGCTTAAAGATAATTGCATAATATGGATAACTTTTCAGATAACGGACAGGGAAATTTAGTA
>NW_021778681.1:0-784 GCF_005508785.2 Acyrthosiphon pisum | reverse complement strand
AATTTTGTTCATAGGTGTTTTTGCAATTAAACCACTCAGTAACCCATATTATTTGATCACGCAAAGTATGTTTTATAAGAAAACTGCAGAAAATTACGCTCGTCAAGTGCTGCGCCCGTAAGCAGTGGCAGCGTTCGATACTAGGTGTTCTTACCACCACCCCGCACGCCGTAACGGCAGTACCGCACCATGGTCAAAACAGGTTTCCTATCGCAGCCGAGGGCCCGTACATAGTTTATAAATAAACAGATAAGAAAATGATTATTATATTATTTGTAACAATTATTATTTAATTTGGTTCGATTTTATATTTTGTATTCGTATCCGAATTTTATACAAATAAAAACTATAATTTTGTTCTTCAGTAACTTTACAGTAAAAATACTAGGTATATAAAATATTATAAAAATTGTAGAGTAGAACATTTTTAACAATCGTAAGAAATCCGATTTTTGTTATCGTATTCTAATCGTCCAATATCGCATGGTAAATTAACAATTTTTTTTTTACTCATAACGATTAATTATTTAACTAATTAATAAAAATATAAAAAATTCGATTGTTATAAAAGTTCTTTTCTACAACTTTTATAATAGATAT
Source organism: Acyrthosiphon pisum (assembly GCF_005508785.2). Classification (NCBI taxonomy): domain Eukaryota; kingdom Metazoa; phylum Arthropoda; class Insecta; order Hemiptera; family Aphididae; genus Acyrthosiphon; species Acyrthosiphon pisum. The sequence continues at coordinate 184 of NW_021778681.1, read as the reverse complement.
TTTTATTGTAAACCGCTTCAATAAGCCGTATAACTTAAATTACGAAACCATGTTTTTATGCCATACTTTGTTCACTAGGGTGTGGGCGCCTTCTTCATATCCGAATTTTATACAATAAAACTATAATTTTGTTTTTTACTTTTTATCGGTTAATTATTTAACTAATGAATAAAAATATAAAAAA
>NW_021778680.1:0-1018 GCF_005508785.2 Acyrthosiphon pisum | reverse complement strand
TTTGAACTTTTAGTCTTAGCTATAAAAATTGAACATTTTATACATTTTAAATACAAAATAATTTTATAATGTTCGCGATTATGATGGATTCATCAACATTTGAATTTAAAATGCTTATAAAAAAATTTGTGCCTTTAATTTTTATATGTTCATTACTTTTGAACTTCTACTATGAAATTACTTATGGTCTATGGGTAAATTTTCAAGTTTTTTGATTCAGCAATCCTTCCATTATCCTTTTTTGATACATTTTATATTTTTTAATTATTATAATATACCTATACTATTTGTATACCTATATCAAATTTATAATAGATCTATATATTTTGGTTTTTTTTTAAATATTGAGCAATAAAAAAATATACCTAATAACCGGTACACATTTGATCCCTAACGATTATTAGGTAATAATTGAACATAAATGGATGTATTAAATTTTCTTTATTTTTCATATAATATACTGTCACACTGTATAGTAGATACTTTATAAGAATAAACATAATTATCAATTTGAATTTTTACATGGTTTTCCAAACCATTTGATTATTATCCTATACCTAGTTTATTATTTCTGTGATGAATTAATAGTTAGGTTAACTGTTTAAGCCTTGCTAATACCAAATAACATAACGTACTTAGTCCAATATATTTTTACTATATTTCTGAAACCTTAATTTTCTAAAATGTACATATTAACTAATATCTATATTAAACCCTTTCAAAATCACCTTTTAAATATGACGATCAAGTTACTTAAATATTTGATTTTATCGATGTGGCAACGATCAACAAATGGTTCAATTTACACTAATCTATATATACCATTATACATTTTACTACTCAGTATTATTGCTACCTATATTAAGGATTGCAATATTGTATACAATTTGTTGATATGTCAAATATTACATATAATACATTTGGCAAGAATTTAAACTGATAAATATATAAACATATAATATTATACAGTTTAAAGTGAATGGTATTAGAGTTCATTGTATGGTGACCTGGTGAAGCG
>NW_021778679.1:0-845 GCF_005508785.2 Acyrthosiphon pisum | reverse complement strand
TGGTTTTCGTCGTTAAATATAAAAATAATAATTTAATACAATTAATAATAATAAAAAAAATTTCAAAAAATATAAGTTAGGTTATACGGTTATAGTTATCACATGTTATTGTAATATTATTTATGGCTCGGTAAAAATTTGTACGATACAGTATAATCAAAACGTATAATTTCGTTAACGTCGTATTTCATCATTTGGTTTCTTAAAAATTCTTGTTTTTCACATATTTCACGTCTTATTTTCTTTATTTGATTACTGCTGCGAATTTTTATGTAAGTATCTTTTTGTACGTTTTTAAATACATCAATAAATTTATAGATATTTGGATGAGCAGAATAAAACATACCGTTCAATTTTGAATGGAAAGCTTCACAGCTATTTGTTGTCCTTGTAATTGATCCCGAATACATTGCCCATAAAGAAGGTGGAAAGTCACAATCGGGGGTTATATATGTGTTTAAAATATAATCTGTAAAAGTTTCTACTTTTTTATTCTGTGGTAAAATTGATAGTATATCATCGGTAAAACAGTTTTCTACATCTTCAGGTTTCTAAAAAGGGAGACAAGGTATACAAAAGGTATACAAATTATAAAAAGGTATAAAAATATTTATAATAATTGCTTATTTCTGAATTTATATTACATTACTCAAACCTAGAGCTTACATTTTTCTCCACCAACTCTGGCCTAAATGGAATCGGCATCCTTTTAATTCGACAGATGGCAAAACAAATAATGCGGCCGAGTGAATTGCTTTTTCGAAATCAGCAAATAACATTTTTGGAAAAAAATTAATATTATTTTTTATACATTCTGAATTTAGATGAAAAAATGCTTCAAAGGT
>NW_021778678.1:0-799 GCF_005508785.2 Acyrthosiphon pisum | reverse complement strand
AATGTTTATATTAGCATTTCCTATACACCATACAATTTTGAAAATATTTTGACTCTTTTTGAGCTGTTTACGGACATTTTCAGTTTTCAATTTTTTTAGTTTTTTTTTCTATAAATATTAATTAAGTTTTATCTGTTGGGCCAAAAAGTGTAAAAATTTAATACAAAGCTCCTGATATATTGTTACAATATCAGTTGAAAAATATTAAAAATACATAGGTACAATTTTTTTTTATAAGCATTTAAAGATCGAATTTTGACAAAATGTATCAAATTTTAATTTGAATAATTATTTTGTAGTTAAAAATTTATAAAATGTTCAACTTTTGTATCTAAGAATTGAAAATTTAAAACAAGATTCCACGTAAGTAATTAATTCTGTTACCAAAAAATCTAAAAAATACATAAGCACAGTTTATTTTTATAGTCATTTTAAGTACAAATTTGGACGAAATTACATATTAAAAACCTAGAATAACTATTTTAGTTATTTTGTTGTGATTGTATAATATTATTCTTGGGTATACTTGAAACTTCTAAAGTATACTATGATATATCTATGATAGTATCACGGTTTGTTGTTGATGTATAAAGCGTTATAAGTACCTAATAGATATTACGATATGATTAATTTGGAATTTATTATAGGTACCTATAATAGGTCAATTTTTTTTAAATATTATAGACTATAATATAATATTATGTCTTGTACCTAGACTGACATACCGTCTCCGCTCAGAATCGTTTTTCTTATACAACGATATTATATCATTGAATTCAAATTTAATACCATCCATTAT
>NW_021778677.1:0-1124 GCF_005508785.2 Acyrthosiphon pisum | reverse complement strand
AATTTTCAAAGTTTTCTATCCAACCCAAAAATTTTTTATCGTTATTTTAAAAAAAAATACTTAGAAAAATTGAAAATTTCATTTGTCTATAAATAGCTCAAAAAAAGTCGAAACACTTTGAAAATTTAACCCTGTATAGACAACGCTAATATAAACATCTGTTGCAAATTTCAAGTGCTTACAATAATTATTTTTTGAGTTACAGTAAAATTAAGTTTTCGTTTTTGTCAAAAATTGGTTTTGCGTAAAAATTCGCGTTTTTCCGTTATTTTTTTAAGGTTTTTCCTGCCGCTTTTGAAAAGTATTGGGAAATTTTCACTTTTGACCCCCCAAAGTACCAACTAGATTCACTTTCCTTTCAGAAAAGGTACAACTTTTGAAAATCGAAGCATTTTTACTGCTCCAAAAGTTGTCGTCGACACAAAAAAAAAAAAAAAAAAAAAAAAAACACACATCATTGTAAAATCAATACATTCATCACTTCGTTCAGAATCTAAAATAATGTTAGTTAATTATATAATATAAGTTTTTATTTCCCTGTAATACAATTTATTTAGTGTTTATAATCCTTCACCAATTAATGTTAAATACTATATTATTTTATCTGTGAATAATATTATGAATTTGTTACGTACGTATGCAAAATATGAATTAAATTTAAACTATTTAGGATAGTCGAGTATATAAATTGGATTTCTCGTGTTTTCAATTATTTTCAATAATTTTTTACATTCACCGTTACAATGGTCATTCATAAAATGCTCGATATTTCTAGTTATTTTATTCAATGTTTTAAGATCGTATCGTTCATTTAATCGTTTGTTGGCCTTCAATATGTGTCGGTTAAAACATACTGACTGCATCTTATTTTCTTTAATGTTATATATATGTACTTCCGCGCTCAATATGTTTTTTAATTCTTCAATAAATCTAAAATAACATATCCGTATTAAGTCTAAGTAATTACCTTTACCAAAATTTAAATAATATTATCCCTTCACCTTAATTAACTTATTATTTGCTTATTATTATTATTTATATTTTTATCTTTTTCTGTAGTTTCTACTTAATTTATATAAATGGATCGGTCTTATCTTCAGAACAACATAGTTAAATATACATTT
>NW_021778676.1:2437-4130 GCF_005508785.2 Acyrthosiphon pisum | reverse complement strand
TGATATACCGTCTCCGCTCAGAATCGTTTTTCTTATCCAGTGATATTATATCATTGAATTCAAATTTAATACTATCCATTATACAGTGACCCACTTCTAACCTACTGTACAGCAGAGCGACATCCACTTACCCACCTTTTTAAATTATAAAAAACAATTTTATACTTGTATCATAATGTACACTGTATAACCTTTTACTTTTACTTTACTATTATTTACTAATTTAAACTATACTCATCTCAAAATTATAATTTAACAAAAATATTATTTTATAACATATAGAAATTTAATAATATAAGTTATAGGTATAACATTAAAACATAACAATTGTCAGTTTATAATTTAAAATGATTAATGTTTTAAAAACAATTATAATTGCAACTCGCATAATATATAATTTACAACTTAATAAAATAAAAAGAACAGAAATGTTTGTGTTTTTGTATTGGATTATTTTTAATTTATACAAACATAGTAATATTTACGTATAAACGAAAAATTTCAAAATGTTTTTAACTTGATGGATTTTTTTAAAATCAACTGCAAATTAAACTAGTTAAGTTCATAAGTTGATTAGAAAATAAACTAACTAGTTAAGTTAAAAAGTTAAAAAAAATTAACTTTTTAACTTAACTTAAACGTTTTAACTAGTTAATGCCCACCTTTGAATATGATAATTAAAATAAATCACTGACCTTAGGTTGAACCAGAGCAAATCCAAAAAGATCTCACGCATCCTTACGTTAATTAAATCTAATGAAAATTTAAATTCACAATAATTCATACACAGCTGCAGACTCGACACACGCTATTGTAATATGCACCGAATGGGACGAATTTGTGGTAATTTCTTATAAATAAATAATTCTATTCACAACCAACTGATCTAATTAGTTTCACATACATTCAAAGTTGAAAAGTATAATATTATCTAGAAATTTACTTGATCTGCTTGAGAATTTTATCATGCAAAATATAAACCATTTCATTCTATAACCAATTTTTTTTTGTCTATTAGGGTATTTACCAACTGCATTAAATTATATTTTTTTATTTGTTATATTATACATAAACATACATCCATTTTAAAATTAGTATTCAATATTTAAAATTCATATAATTTATTCTGACAATTGATCCAAACTTAAAGAAAAATACTTAATTTCTAATGTTTTAGTGTATAATGCACACATTAATTTCCAATGAAAAATATTATAATTAATGGTCTACTGCTTTACTCTACTAATAGTTAGGTACTTATAATCAACCAATGACTGATGTTTTATTATGTTCTAGAACTTGGATTAGGTATGAAAATATTTATGAATGTATGATAAAACCATCATTTATTTTTGATGATCATATCACAATATCCATTAGGTAACCCATTATACATTAACAACAAACCGTGGTACTATCGAAGATATATAATAGTATACTTTAGAAGTTTCAAGTACCCACAAATAATATTATACAATCATTACAATCACAACAAAATAACTAAAATAGTTATTCCAGGTTTTTTAATATGTAATTTCGTCCAAATTTGAACTTAAAATGACTATAAAAATAAACTGTGCTTATGTATTTCTTAGAATTTTTGACAACAGAATTAAATATTTACGTGGAATCTTGTTTTAATTTTCAATCCTTAGATATAAAAGTTGACATTTTATAATTTGTACTACAAATA
>NW_021778676.1:0-1120 GCF_005508785.2 Acyrthosiphon pisum | reverse complement strand
GAAAAAGCACTCTATAGTCTATAGCAGGGGTCATCAATTAATATTTTGAAAGGCCCAAATTAGGAATTTGGAAATTTTTGGCGGGCCATCAAAATTGCAGACGTCGTCGGTAAAACCAATGAACAAAAATGATAAATTACTACACTAGGATGTACCTATAACATAACGGTTGTTACTTTTTTTCTTGTTTGCGGACCGGATATAATTAGTCCGTGAGCCGCCATTTGCAGGAGACCCCCGATCTATAATATAAGTACCTATATGACATATGTTTATATCGTAATAAATCAATTGTATGCACGTATGCAAATAGTGTAGCGAGCAAAGGACGTTTATGCGTGACGCATACGAACAGAATATTTGAAACAAATTAAATAGGTTTCGGGCATTTTAAAGTTATAATTTTCGAAAAATGAGCGTTTGTCACCTGTATGTTGTTCTTGTTGTACATCCCCACTTGTACTCTTTTTCCACCGGCAGTACCGGCAATTGTTTCTCACGGCTTGCCGTCCGCTTCTGAAATTCTACACGACAGCCAAATACAATGGTATAAATCATTATGAAATAATAATATTACATATTATGGTCTTTATCCTTAAGAGTACGTTGTACCAATAGATAATAAAAGAATCAACATGTTATGTAACGCAAGAGGTTTTATTAATGAGGAAGAGAGAAAAGCGATCTCTCACTCCCGATGCAAATGGACTTTTTATGTTATGCTTATGTTATATAATATTGTATATAAATGTATTGTAAGTCACAACAGGGACTGGAACCTTTTGAATCTATCGGTATGTGGCACCCTTTGTTTAATTACCTATCTATACAATATCGTTGATCGAAGATCATAAGAGGGAACGTACAAATGTTAAGTCCACCATTAGACCTATCACATATTAATATGTGTAATGACAAAAGTTCATAATATATTATTTAAATTATTATATCCCCAAATGATAATTTTTCGATTTTTTTATGACTGTCTATGGAACGTTCTTAAAAAAACCAATGAACAAAAAACGGGTAAGTGAATGTAGCTCTGCTGTACAGTAGGTTACAAGTGGGTCAATGTATAATGGATTGTATTAAACTTGAATTAATGATATAATGACATTAT
>NW_021778675.1:0-1248 GCF_005508785.2 Acyrthosiphon pisum | reverse complement strand
CGAGACATACTTACATATTATTATATTTTCTATCATAGTATATCAATTTCTTCTTATTTTTAATAACTTTTAAGGCAATACCGAATTGTGTAAATAATTTTTTGGTATAAACCACTTAAAGTTATCTACGTAATTTATTATAATTCAAATTTAATCGTGTTTTCTAAATATAAATATGTTCAATGTTGTAAAGTTTTAAGTACGTACACCTTTCCAAACTCGGGAAAATCAATTTTCCCGTAGATATACTGGTGTGACTGTTACCCCAGTACTGCCATCGGCTTGTATTGGCCACACAGACTCCAGACTGGTACCAACGATTGTTATTTCATTTGTAAACATTTGTAATCATAATATAAACAATTGTACACCTTCCCAAACTAGGGAAAATTACAAATGAAATAACAATCCATAGGATAATTTTTTACCTATTTATATAATTTGGTGGTACTGGGGTAACGGTCCTTTAATAAACTAATTGCCAATGTTAATATTATAAATTAATTAATACATTAAGGTCTAAAAATACCTTCATTCACGAGACATCTAGCTTGATTCCGTATATATACTGATGGGTCTATTTTTTGGGTGAGCATAGCATCTAGAGCTCGTGATTTTTGTGATCCCATCATTCTTCTTTTGTTAAAATGCTTTATGCGGAAATTTCCATAATAAACGCAATTCATTACAACCCTATTAGGATTAAATGAATCAGTTACTATTAAGATAAACACTAAACACAATTTTTTAAGAACATTGTAATTTAAAAAAAAATGTAATCAATGTTAAACACTCAATATCAATTAGTTTGAAAGTAGCAGTAATTCGTAAATTTTATTTTATAAAATAAGTAATAGTATATTATCTACCTTGTGTCTGTTGCTGGAATTGAATCTATATCACCTTTGAATATTGACCCACAATCAGAACAACGACCCGACAATGAAATATAAGCAACACCGTACAAACTAATATTAGCTTTTTTAAATGTTAATGAACATGGAAGCTTTGTATGCAAAAAGAAGTGGTCTTGCACTACATTACTCCACTCGAACGGTGTTAATACATTATACACCTTTGTTCCTCGTTGTTCTTTGTATGCTTTCTCCCTGGGTTTGATTGAGTTCCATTCATTTATTGAAAAAGTAATATCGAATTGTAATTTTTCTCTATTACATTTGGGAACTTTCATCACTTGACGAACTTCCATCCTTGGAGATAAATGTGTTTCTTCTGGATTATGTAATA
>NW_021778674.1:0-1835 GCF_005508785.2 Acyrthosiphon pisum | reverse complement strand
GTATTACAAAATACATATTTCTCTTTGAGCTAAAAATAATCTGTGGGTAAATGATTAACGGCGTATAGATTTTTGAAGGGTTAAATTTACCAACATATACAATATAGATAAAATCAATGTACTTCGGTACATATGTTCAAATTTGTAAAAATTAAAAATATTTCCAAAGATAGTACTAGATAAGTAACTTTTTGCTTTGAACCGAAACGAACCAAGCAATATGTCCAAACTCGTAGTAAACATCCTGTTTAATACCAACAAAACTGAAATCTGGTCGATTATTTTAAATAAATTGTGAAACAACATTTTTAGTTGTTTATGTCAATCCAAAATATAAAATATATTTCAAAATATATGACTGTTTCAACTTTTTATGAAATTCAAATTTTTTATTAGAGTTTTGTTCGATTTTTTGAACGATGGACAGTGTTTTACACACCTCTTGTATCAATATATTTGTGTAGTAGCTACATATACACTATACACTATTCAGTGTGCTTTAAAAATCGTACTTACCAATCGGAGAATGGTTGTCACGGAGTGATTTGTGTCCGACTGACTCGAACGCAGAACAAATAATTTGCATCTGACAGCACATACTAAAGCACAGTGTAACCAGAAGAAAATCGAATATAAAGATTAATAATGCTATAAAGGTGCCAAATGATGCCTCGACGAAGTAAAAGATATAATAGTGTGCGTTGTAAGTTTGGTCAGACACGATTAAATACAAATTCATTACGTTCTGTCTGTAATACCCAGTTGAACCATCATGGTTTTTGACTGGCGATTTATTTTCACTGAATGCCAAGGTAAAGGCCAAGTAACTGATCAACCCCGTGAAATACAGTGTCGCATATATGGTGGTGAACCACGCCAAACGATCCCGCCAATGATTCAGTATGTGCCTGTTTCGGTTGCCAAACGATGTGAAATCGTACCGCGTAATCGACAAACAATTCCATATGTCGTTCGAGTGGCGGACGACGAATCACATCTTGTAGATTAAGAACAATGCGAGTTCTATTTTACAAAAATAATCCATACTTATAGGTATATTGTCCGTCCAATAGTACAGACCACTGAGCAACAAAATCATAGAGATGAAACATATGTACACCAATACGCATGCCATGATCATGTGATAGATGTTTCGACCACGATATTTTACTGTTTCAGGATCCAGCACTTGATACAGACCCGTAATTTTGGCCAAATTTATGTTGAAAAAATCATTCTTCTCGTTCCGAAAGTCCATCGTTATATAATCAATATACTGTTGGAATACTAGGAATAGTATAATATATTATATTTCAGTCGTCTGTTGACAATAATAGTATATTGTAGCTGTACGCGTTACTTATAATTGAATCATTGTAAATTGTACATACAAACGTTTAAAGAAATTGTGTTATTCTTGTTTTCTGTAAAAATATTATGAATTGTTATTTCACTGTAATTTGAAATAATTTACATAATGTTGGTTTAAAATACTTTCTAGTCGATAATTATTGGACGTCTTTAATCGATCGTTATAATAAAAAAAATTAAAATACTAGATTTAATAAAATACAACATGAAATACGTACACACGTTCAGTGCGAGTAATTTTGTCTGCCTTTCTGAATTGTCCACTGCTGCCTGGTCATGTGAAATGGTTTGAGGCAACACACCAATTTTTATAGGACAATGTATGCGATGTTCCAAGGGACAAGATTACGTGGGACGCCGGACGATGCACACACTAGTGATTGCAGCCAACCACTGCTCTACACTAGCCATCAAATTATTAATAATTTTTTATACATAATTTATGCATCATTGTCAATCAATTC
>NW_021778673.1:0-811 GCF_005508785.2 Acyrthosiphon pisum | reverse complement strand
TGTTTATATTTCCATTTTCTATACATGATAAATTTTCAAAATATTTTGATTTGTTTTGAGCTGTTACGGACAATTTCAGTTTCCAATTTAATTAGTTTTTTTTTCTATGAATGTCAATAAAACTTTATTTGTTGAGTAAAAATACTTGAAAATTTAATACAAGGCTCCTACTATATTGTAAAAATGAGATTTGAAAAATATTAAAAATCCTTAGTCACAGTTTTTTTTTATTAGCATTTAAAGTTCAAAAATTGACAAAATATGTAAAAATCACGAAAATTAGCAAATTATTTTGAGTTAATAATTCGTAAAAATGTTTCTTTTTAGAACTAAGATTTAAAAATGTAATACAAGATACCTTATAGGTTAATCTACCTTTATCAAAAAAAAAATGTCTATAAGAAATTCAAATTAAATTTTTATGAGCGTTTGAAATTCATATTTTTACAACATTTGATATTCACTCGATTTCTTACATAACGATTTTCTTATTTTATTGTAATTAAAAAACGAATGACTGTAGATACTTGAAAATTTCACTGAATGTTTATATTAGAATTTTCTATACACGATAAAAATTTAAAAATAACTTGACTCTTTTTGAGCTGCTTACGGACATTGTCATTTTTCAATTTTTTTAATTTTTTTTTCTATAAATATCAATAAAATTGTATTTGTTCGGTAAAAATGCGTGAAAATTTAATGCAAGGCTCCTGATATATTGTTACAATAGTATTTGTAAAATATTAAAAATACATAGGCACACATTTTTTTTATAAGCATTTGAAGTTGAAATTTTGACAAAATTTAT
>NW_021778672.1:0-1035 GCF_005508785.2 Acyrthosiphon pisum | reverse complement strand
TACTGTACATTTAAATCAATAGTGCTACTTAATTACCATATGTGATAAACAAAAGTCAAAAATTGTAATTCTATATACCTAAGTTTAGATCATATAAATTAGGAAAACTTTAATAATAATAATAAAGAAAAGGTGGGTAAGTGGATGTCGCTCTGCTGTACAGTAGGTTACAAGTGGGTCACTGTATAATGGATAGTATTAAATTTGAATTCAATGATATAATATCACTGTATAAGAAAAACTATTCTGAGCGGAAACGGTTCGTCAGTCTAGATATTAGACATACATATTATAGGTATACTTATCTATAGTATTATTAATAATTTTCAAATTAATCATATCACAATATCCATTAGGTAACGCGTTATACATCAACAACAAACCGTGGTACTATCATAGATATATAATAGTATACTTTACAAGTTTCAAGTACCCACAAATAATATTACACAATCACAACAAAAGAACTAATATAGTTATTCCAGGTTTTTTAATATGTAATTTCGTCCAAATTTGAACTTAAAATTACTATAAAAATAAACTGTGCTTATAACGTATTTCTTAGAATTTTTGGTAACAGAATTAAATATTTACGTGAAATTTTGTTTTAAATTTTCAATCCTTAGATATAAAAGTTGAACATTTTATAAATTTTTAACTACAAAATAATTATTCAATTTTAAATTTGATAAATGTTGTCAAGATTTTAACTTCAAATGCTTATAAAAAAAAATTGTGTCTATGTATTTGTAATATTTTTCAACTGCTATTGTAACAATGTATCAGGAGCCCTGTATTAATTTTTTATACTTTTTGGACCAATAGATAAAACTTAATTGATATTTATAGAAAAAAAAACTAAAAAAATTGATAACTTACAATGTCCGTTAACAGCTCAAAAAGAGTCAAATTATTTTCAAAATTTTATAGTATATAGAAAATGCTAATATAAATATTCAGTGAAATTTTCAAGTTTCTACAGTCATTCGTTTTTTAATTACAACAAAATAAGAAAATCGTTACGTAAGAAATCGA
>NW_021778671.1:0-923 GCF_005508785.2 Acyrthosiphon pisum | reverse complement strand
CCACGTTATTGTGTATGCCAACAAGTAAAAATTTAGACGATAGACATAAAGCTGATAAAGTGTTAGAAAATCGAGCTTGGGAAAGATTTAAAGCAAAAGATACACCTAGAAAAGAGAAATTAGTTGCGTACGCAGTAACAAACGCGATGAAAGCTAAAAGAAAAATAGGTATGGGTTGTAAACGGAAACGTGCTATAAAAACAAATGGTATACTAGCAGTGAAAAAAAAAAAAGAATCTCAAAAAAAAAGAATGGTGGTAAAAGGTTGATTTTAGTACCGAGACAATCAGGAGGTGCAATTCCCTTAATACCTATATTTGCAGGATTGTCAGCACTTGGTAGTTTGATGTCTGGAGGTGCTAGTGTGTATAATGCGGTTCAAAATTCAAAAAGAAAAAAAGGCAGTGGTTTGAAATCAAACAAGAATAGGTTAAGGAAAAAAAACTGATGATCACGCTACCTGACAGACCGCTTTCGTCTCAAGATATTATAAAATATGTCGGAAAGTTGAAAATCAATCATTTCCGTGGTGTCTTTTCACGTGATAACTTACCTAAAAAACCACATACGATTGAATGTGGTATATTAAACTTGGATACATCTTCAGGCGACGGAAGCCATTGGGTAGCGTTTTATAAAAATAAGGACAAAGTTGTATATTTTGATAGCTTTGGTGATTTACCACCACCAATTGAATTACAACATTATTTCAGACAGTTCAAAATAGTATACAACTATTCCAACTATCAAGACTTCAATACATTTAACTGTGGTCATTTATGTCTTGAATTCTTGCAATGCAAGAATCTATTACATTAAATCTGACTGGAAATTCAACTGTATTGTCGGCAAATTATTTTCCATCTCTAAACGTTTACGAGGATTCAGAAATAGCTTTGTTATCTTTGCAAACGTACAATTCA
>NW_021778670.1:0-1006 GCF_005508785.2 Acyrthosiphon pisum | reverse complement strand
GATTTTCGCTAGAGATTTTAAATCCTATTTGGGTAGCCCATTTTGAAATTTTGTTTGTCGTATCCTGTAGTAGTTTCTGCACAGTTTTGAGATTTTGGCTTCTACACCAGAAGTTAAAATCGTCTGCGAAGAGGTTGGCAATTACGGGTTTTTTTATGGTAGTGGTTGTGTCGTTGATAGCTAGTAAAAAGAGAGTAACCGATAGTGAGGATTCTTGGGGGATTCCATTTATTTGAGTGTAGTTTTTAGATTGGGTGTTTGCCAGCGTAACCGATAAATGTCTTGAATTAAGAAAGCATTTGATGTAATTTAGCATGTTACCGTCTGATATTACTTTTGATAGGATTTGCACCACTCTGTGTCTCCATACCGAGTCATACGCTTTGGAGATGTCTATGCTTACTAGACCGAGGTATTGTTTTGAGGTAAAAGTTTTGTTTATTTCTGATTTAATGGTTGTGAGATTATCGACAGTGGATCTATATTTGCGTAAACCACTTTGCTTGTCCGATATTATTTTTGATTTTTCCAGGAACCATATCAAACGGGAGTTAACTATTTTTTCGAGAATTTTGGCCATTATGTTTAGAAGCGTGATGGGTCTGTATCTTTCTAGTAAGTGTTTGTCTTTGCCTAGCTTATGGATAGGTATTATATTACCCTTTTTCCATCCTGCGGGGATACATCCGTTTTTCCATATGTAGTTATAGATGTTGAGGAGATGCTATTTTGTTCTTGCGTTAGTGTTTTGTATGAAACTATACGGGATTATGTCAGGGCCGGGACTTTTACTGTTACATCAGTAGGAGTATAATTTGTGGATCGTGGTTCTGAATGATGATTTTGAGTTCTTCTTGTTTTTTAAAGAAGCCGTTTAGTTCCATTGGATAATATTTGCCATTTTTTTTTGGGGTAGATCATATGTTGGGAAATGCTTGTGCCGTTGTTAGGGTGGGCTGTTTGTAAAAGCCACATCATCTAGCTATGTACGGGTCAAAGGAAATTT
>NW_021778669.1:0-1107 GCF_005508785.2 Acyrthosiphon pisum | reverse complement strand
AATGGATGGGTTGGATACGATCTCCTGGCGTTTGACCGATTCTTTTGGTTGTAAAAATTGTTAAAAAAGTGTTGAGCCGATGCTGTATTCGATTGTCTAGCTATCAGTCGTTAAATCACATAGGTAGGCAATCCGACTTCGTCGGATAGCGGACAATATGCGAAGTATATATTGCCAGGTATGCAATCCACCTGCGGTGGATTGCGGACCCCGCTAGTTCCGTAAGTACGTCAAAAACTTCACGGACAGTTTAGTTTTAACCTTATATCAAAGAAACGTACATTTTATACTGTAGTAAATAGTGTTATGGATGTTGATGATACTAAATGTATATATATATTATATTATCTATTGTTGAATTCCACATATAATACCTATCAGTCCTGTAAAGAATACTTTTAAAAAGTACTTGAGTAAATACTCAAATACATTTGTTTTTAAGTATTTAAGATACTACTCTAATATTTTTCAAATACATTTGGTTTTTAAAGTGGGTTTCTAATTATTGTAATATAAACACATAGGTAGTAGCATTGAGTATAGATAGTATAGATGTCTCACTGGCCGTGATTATTCGCTGCGCTAAATTTTAACCTTCTCCTGGCAGTTACGAACATCTTAAAAAAAAAATTGAGCCAAAAAGGACCAGCCGTTCTCGATTGATGAATTGTTATACATTTTTGTCTCCATTTTAGATTCTGAGTGGAACGATGAATGTATTGATTTTACAATGATGTGTGTTTTTTTTTTTAATTTTTTTAAATTTTTTTTTGTGTCTGTCATCACCTTTTAGGACAGTAAAAGTGCTTGGATTTTCTTCAACAGTACCTTTTCTGATAGGAAAGTGAATCTAGTTGGTACTTTGGAGGGTCAAAAGTAAAATTTTCCCAATAGTTTTCAAAAGCGCCGTGAAAAACAAAAGAAAAATTAAGGAAAAACGGGAATTTTTACGCAAAATCTATTTTCGAGAAAATTGATTTTGGTTTTTGGTGTAACTTTAAAACAAATAACTGTAGATACATGACATTTTCACTGGTTGTTTATATTTCCATTTTCTATACATGATAAAATTTTCAAAATATTTTGATTTGTTTTGAGCTGTTTACG
>NW_021778668.1:0-1108 GCF_005508785.2 Acyrthosiphon pisum | reverse complement strand
CATCATCCGAAACAATATAATATCTAAAAAAAAAATTATTATTTGGCATCTGATATTATAATAATTATAATACCTATATATCAGGGATGGACAACTGGCGGCCCGCGTACCATTTTTCACTGGCCCGTGCTACATTTCAATTTAGTTTATAAAAATATAAAATGTTAAGATTTTTCTGTATTTTATTTTATTATATTTATAAAATTATTAAAACCGATATAATGTTTATCGTAAAAAGTAGATATAAATTCTTATCTAGTATTGAACTATTGAATGTAAACAATATTATATTATTTATAGATAGGCGTATAGTTAACATTAGGTTTTTTTTTGCTTTTTATATTCTCTGGCCCCCTAGATTTTCGCACATTCAAAATTGGCCCTCTAGTATCATTAAGTTGCCCATCCCTGATATATATAAATATATTATGTAATATTATTGTTTCGTACGTTTGTCACTGACAAAGAATGGTTGAGACAAAACACGTGTGAAAAAGTTTTACTAAGTGACGCTCAAATTACAAAATAGAATCACGAACATTATACTGTAAAGACGAGTTTGCGAAGGTCCGTTATTTTTAATTCTTCAGTACCTACAGTAATGTACCTTACGTAAACGTTACCATTTTGTTTCAAAAACCTGGTTTTGACCGAACCATTGGATATCGACCAGTATTTTTAAAACAGATAATTCTATATTCGTAGAAAATATAGAATCAATATATATAACTATTGGACAAGTTATTTAATTTCGTTACTCTTTTTCTGAGAACGATGTTTTATCGATAATATATTATAATAATATACTGCAGGTGCATCATCACCAGGGTAGAGACGTCTGAGAATTTGCATCATAACTGCCAATATTGTTAAAAATACTTTTCAAAAGTATTTCAAATAGATATTTAAATACTTCAGTTAAAAAGTATTAAAATATTTA
This sequence comes from Acyrthosiphon pisum, assembly GCF_005508785.2. NCBI lineage: Eukaryota > Metazoa > Arthropoda > Insecta > Hemiptera > Aphididae > Acyrthosiphon > Acyrthosiphon pisum. The sequence continues at coordinate 168 of NW_021778668.1, read as the reverse complement.
TTTAAATACCTTTGCTAATAAGTGTTCAAATTCAGATACAAATATATTCAAAAAGTATTTCAAATACTTCTAAATACATTTTTTTTAGCTTTGTTGTTTTCAGGTTCTTAATTCTTAAAACTAATTATTTGTTTAATGTAATAATGTGTATTGAATATGGTCAGGCCC
>NW_021778667.1:0-919 GCF_005508785.2 Acyrthosiphon pisum | reverse complement strand
CAGTAATGACCGGGCGTTGTTTAAATTATTTTAGTACATATTTAGATTCTGAGTGAACGATGAATGTATTGATTTACAATGATGTGTGTTTTTTATTTTTTTTTTTATTTTTTTTGTGTCTGTGTACACGATAAGTAGTCGAAATAATGCTACGATTTTCAACTTCAGTATCTTGTTCGATCAGAAAGTGAATATCGTTGGTGCATTGGGGAGGTCAAAATTTAAATTTCCCAGTGGTTTTCAAAAGCGCCGGGAAAAACAAAAGAAAAATTAAGGAAAAACGGGAATTTTTACGCAAAATCTGTTTTCGAGAAAATCGATTTTGGTTTTTGGTGTAACTTTAAAAAAAATGACCGTGGATGCATGCAATTTTGACTGAATGTTTACATTTCCATTTTCTATACACGATAAAATTTTCAAAATATTTTGACTTATTTTGAGCTCTTTACGGACATTGTCAGTTTTCATTTTTTTTTAGTTTTTTTTCTAAAAATATAAATAAAATTTTATTTGTTTATCAAAAAAGCTTGAAAATTTAATAGACGGCTCCTTGTATATTGTTTCAAAGGCAGATGAAAAATATTAAAAATCGTTAGTCACAGTTTTTTTTTATAAGCATTTAAAGTTCAAAAAATGACAAAATATGGAAAAATCACGAAAATTTGCAAATTATTTCGAGTTAGAAATTCATAAAAATTTTTCTTTTTAAATCTAAGATATGAAAATGTAATACAAGATTCCTTATAAGATTATCTACCTTTATCAAACAAAAAATATCTATAAGAAAGTCAAATTAAATTTTTATGATCGTTTGAAATTCAAATTTTTACAACATTGGATATTCACTCGATTTCTCATGTAGCGATTTCCTTATTTTGTTGTAATTCAAAAACGAATAACTGCAGATACATGAAAATTT
>NW_021778666.1:0-1687 GCF_005508785.2 Acyrthosiphon pisum | reverse complement strand
CGCTTTGCTAAAGCAAAAAAAAAGACATATGCTTTTATTATTATTTTTTTTTATAAGTCACATACATTTATATTATATATTTATTATCAATATATTTATAAACATTATTATACATTTATATTTTATACCTATATAATCCGTGTGTATATTTTATATTATATGTATATACTATATATATTATATAAATGCTATGTGGTGGGGGAGGGTTGGTTTTATTTTTCGCTCCCCCCCCCCCCTTAAACAGCATGTATAACCACCACTGATAAATAATCAAATTTAATAATGAAAAAAAAAAATTTATAAAATCTTATATATCTTATAATAGCGTAACTTTCCGGTAAAGTTTTTTTTTTGTGAAAGGTAGAACTATTTGTAGGGAATCTTCTATTGAAATTTCTAATGACCCTAATGTTAACTGCTATGAAAAAAAAAACTTTTATGAATTTCCATGGAAATTCAGTTGCAACAGAAAAATAATATACAAAATTCGAAATTGTCTTATGGCCATAAATAGCTCAAAAATAGTTTTACAATTTTACTGTATATGGAAAATGGTCATTTTAAAATTTGGTGAAAATTATGTGTGTTTACGATTATTCATTTTTGAATTAAATAAATAAATAAATTTACAGAAAAGAACTTAGAAGTTATGAAATATTTCATTTTTAACGACTAGATTAACTTAGGATTCGATACTGTGATTTTCTGTTTTTGTCTCACGCATGTACGACATAGAATTTTAGACACGTTTTTTGCTAAACATACCAATTGATATTGATATAATGAAGCGACAAGAATTTTAAAAACAGATTTGAATTTGTCGTCAAGTCTACTTGAAATCGAATTTCCCACATTTTCGATATTATTTCCTAAATTCCTAAAAATATCATATTAAAAAAGAGTATTTAAAAAGGTGAGTAAGTGGATTTCGCTCTGCTGTACAGTAGGTTACAAGTGGGTCACTGTATAATGGATGGTATTAAATTTGAATTCAATGATATAATATCATTGTATAAGAAAAACGATTCTGAGCCGAGACGGTATGTCAGTCTAGGTATAAGACATAATATTATATTATAGTCTATAGTATTTAAAAAAAATTGACCTATAATAGGTACCTATAATTAATTCCAAATTAATCATATCATAATATCTATTAGGTACTTATAACGCGTTATACATCAACAAAAAACCGTGGTACTATCATAGATATATAATAGTATACTTTAGAAGTTTCAAGTACCCACGAATAATATTATACAATCACAACAAAATAACTAAAATAGTTATCCTAGGTTTTTAATATGTAATTTCGTTCAAGTTTGTACTTAAAATGACTATAAAAATAAACTGTGTAAATGTATTTTTTAGATTTTTTGGTAACAGAATTAATTACTTACGTGGAATCTTGTTTTAAATTATCAATTCTTAGATACAAAAATTGAACATTTTATAAATTTTTAACTACAAAATAATTTTTCAAATTAAAATTTGATCTTTAAATGCTTATAAAAAAAAATTGTGCCTATGTATTTTTAATATTTTTCAACTGATATTGTAACATTATATCACGAGCTTTGTATTAAATTTATACACTTTTTGGGCCCAACAGATAAACTTTATTGATATTTATAGAAAAAAAAACTAAAAAAATTGAAAACTGAAAATGTCCGTAAACAGCTCAAAA
>NW_021778665.1:0-810 GCF_005508785.2 Acyrthosiphon pisum | reverse complement strand
CAGGAGCTTTGTATTAAATTTTTACACTTTTTGGCCCAACAGATAAAACTTTATTGATATTTCTAGAAAAAAAAACTAAAAAAATTTAAAACTGAAAATGTCCGTAAACAGCTCAAAAAGAGTCAAAATATTTTCAAAATTGTATGGTGTATAGGAAATACTAATATAAACATTCAGTAAAATTTTCATGTATCTACAGTTATTCGTTTTTGAATTACAACAAAATAAGGAAATCGCTACATGAGAAATCGAGTGAATATCCAATGTTGTAAAAATTTGAATTTCAAACGATCATAAAAATTGAATTTGACTTTCTTATAGATATTTTTTGTTTGATAAAGGTAGATAATCTTATAAGGAATCTTGTATTACATTTTCATATCTTAGATTTAAAAAGAAAAATTATTATGATTTTCTAACTCGAAATAATTTGCAAATTTTCGTGATTTTTCCATGTCTTGTCATTTTTTGAACTTTAAATGCTTATAAAAAAAAACTGTGACTAACGATTTTTAATATTTTTCATCTGCCTTTGACACAATATACTAGGAGCCTTCTATTAAATTTTCAAGCTTTTTTTATCCAACAAATAAAATTTTATTGATATTTTTAGAAAAAAAACTAAAAAAAAATGGAAAATGAAAATGTCCGTAAAGAGCTCAAAATAAATCAAAATATTTTGAAAATGTTATGGTGTATAGAAGATGCTAAGATAAACAATCAGTCAAAATTTCATGTATCTACGGTCATTTTTTTTAATGTTACACCAAAAACCAAATTCAATTTTGTGAATAATCGATTTGCGTAAAA
>NW_021778664.1:0-1241 GCF_005508785.2 Acyrthosiphon pisum | reverse complement strand
TGACTATGTTTGATATATAATATATAGTATATATTTTTAATATTAGGATATTATGCTGTATAACATCAATACCAAAAAAGTAGCATATCATTAAATTACTAGCAAATAGTTTTAAATGGTGTGATTATTTAGGATAGGAAAAATCATGTAAAATAATATTTTAATTTATTATTAAATTCATTGATATGGAAAATCAAAGATATTACATTACGATTATTTTCTAAAAATATTATAAAAATCCAGTCCTGGTGAGAAATTCGGGACTGGTTTCACTTCAATATATTTTAACTTACCTAAGCGTTTATTAATAATCATGCCATTCTAGATGTTGTCATAAAATTAAAATACAAAATGTAAATTTCTACTAACTGGACACAACTATTATTAACAATAAATTATTACTTAAAGAAATTGAATGAATATTACAGGCACATTTGTAATAATTAATGGTACTCGTGATACTAATTATACTATATAGTATATACAATATAATATATGTTACATATGTACCTATATAGGTAAGTATATAATACAAATTATGTTAGGTATTAATAATATACATACTTTATTTTATCGGGAGAAATTATACATTTACACACTGATTTTAAGCAGAATAATAAATATATAACTATTGACTAGGTATACAAATGTTCTCGTTGTTGTAAGCAGTGTTGTGCTTTAGATAATTTTATCTAGATAAATTTATCTAGATATGTTATCTAGATAAAAATTTCATATCTTTATCTTATCTAGATAAAAAATAAAATTGACATCTAATTTTTATCTAGATACAAATTATAGCCATCTAGATAAATTTATCTAGATAATTCACAAAATCCATAGCTAATAATTAGTAATAACTATTTTACAATATTATCATTCAATATAAAATAGATAACTTAATAAGAAATCTAATTTGTATTACTTGCAAAAATTGGTACTAAAATAGTTTTACATAACATTTATTAGTAATTATGAATAATGCACAGATATAACTACTATTATAGTATATTATAACTGTTGAATAATGACGATTTATTATGTCAATATGCATAGGAGATGCGAATTATTTGTATAATATTATAATAACGCCCATACGGGGAAGTCTCATGCCCGTATACGATTTATGATTTTATGAACGCCGAAAGAGCCTTTACAAAAATTAAAACTAGAGATACCCCTCCATACATAGAGTATACTCTATGCCAACATAGGTCCTACGGGTAAACAGGGTTTAACAT
>NW_021778663.1:0-777 GCF_005508785.2 Acyrthosiphon pisum | reverse complement strand
AAATTACTTGCAAATTTTCGCAACTTTGACATATTTCGTATAAATTTAAACTTTAAGCACTTATAAAAAAAAAATTGTGACTAACGATTTGGGATTTTTTTTTATCACTGTGAGAACAACTTATAAGAAACCTTGTATTAAATTTTCAAAGTTTTCTATCCAACCAAAAATTTTTTATCGTTATTTTAAAAAAAAATACTTAGAAAAATTGAAAATTTCATTTGTCTATAAATAGCTCAAAAAAAGTCGAAACACTTTGAAAATTTAACCCTGTATAGACAACGCTAATATAAACATCTGTTGCAAATTTCAAGTGCTCACAATAATTATTTTTTGAGTTACAGTAAAATTAAGTTTTCGTTTTTGCCAAAAATTGGTTTTGCGTAAAAATTCGCGTTTTTCCGTTATTTTTTTAAGGTTTTTCCTGCCGCTTTTGAAAAGTATTGGGAAATTTTCACTTTTGACCCCCCCAAAGTACCAACTAGATTCACTTTCCTTTCAGAAAAGGTACAACTTTTGAAAATCGAAGCATTTTTACTGCTCCAAAAGTTGTCGTCAGACACAAAAAAAAAAAAAAAAAAAAACACACACATCATTGTAAAATCAATACATTCATCACTTCGTTCAGAATCTAAAAAATACTAATTTTCTATACTATTACTATTTTATATTAATATATGCAACCAATGTAATCATTATTTATACCTATTTACAAAAATCCCACAGAAAATGATCGTTTCTGGTTACTTTTCCCATTTTTCTTTCTGTAGTATCCTC
>NW_021778662.1:0-782 GCF_005508785.2 Acyrthosiphon pisum | reverse complement strand
CCCCCCATTGGACTCGTGTTAAATGTTGTGTTTTTACATGATTAAGGAAAACAAATTTTATTACACGATACGAAGGATTTTGTACAAAATTTAGGAGCTTCAGTTATCAACATTTTCAATTAAGATAGTGATTATTTTTGTTATCAGTTTGGTACTGAAAATTGTTGAAAAATATCGAGTTTATTTTTTAATTAAAATATTTTGTAGTTTTTTTCATTGCCAGTATCTACAGCCACTTCATAGGGATCTTTTTCAACCTTAAAAAGGTTGAAAATTTATCTAAGATCAACACTGAATGAAGTAATGTACTTTAAGAAATATTTTTATAAAAGTTAGAACATAACTATATTTGATTCTGAGCGGAGCGATGAAGCTTGTGGTTTTACAGTGGTGTTTATTTTTTTTTTTTTTATCCTGTTACAAAATTTCTACCAGAAGGAGTGCTTTGATTTCAATATGTAGTACTTGTCTTATCTTTTAGCAAATTGGATTAAGATGGTACTTTAAGCAAGTCATCTTTTGATTTTCTCAATAGTTATTTAATGTCACGGGAAAAACCACCGACAAATTACAAAAATCTCTAAAAATGGGATTTTAATTTCTAACGCATTGTTTATCATCATAGACAATAAAAAAAATAGAGAATATAAACAAAAAATATATTTCAGTATTAATTCAACTTACGGGCTATAATAAATAATAACAATATAAAATATCCAGACTGACAAACCATCTCCGCTCAGAATCGTTTTCCTTTTACAATGATATTATATCATTGAATT
>NW_021778661.1:0-845 GCF_005508785.2 Acyrthosiphon pisum | reverse complement strand
TTACGATTATGGTGGCGGCAGCGGCGGCGGCGGCAGTAATGGTGGCGACCGTGGCCGTGATAGTGATAGCGGTAAAGCCCCCAACAGAAATAGTAAGTATATATTATCATATGATACCAATTAATGGGTTTTATATAGTCTAGTTCTATCTACGGACAATTTATATTGATGTGCATTCAGTGGATATTTCAACTAATATACTGGGCGATAGAAATGTCTCTAAGAGAAAACTTTTTGTCGCCTAACAGATTTTTGTAATTTAATTACTGGGCGACGACGATTTTTATAAAAATGTCTTATGTTTTAATTTATTATATAATTTTAGTTACCTATTGATTATTTATTATATTTTATTTTATTATTTATTTAAGACGTATATGGTATATCATTTTGTTTGACAAATAATTATTGAAAATGAAAAACCCATATTTCATCTGGTCGTTTTAGTAATTGTTCCTACAGGATATTAGCTAAATAATTATTTCACTTTGAACCTTTAAACAGTTAAAACGTCCAAGCCTTCAACGTACCTACCAGGTTACATAATATGTCATACAATACTACGACGACAGAACGACTTTCGTCAATTTTGGTACCTAAGTATACCTAAAATAATTTAAAATCTAATATTTTATATTTGGACTTATACAAAATGCAGTACCTCTTCTCAATAATGATAATATATTACAAAATACAATAATCCTGAATGAAATATACCTATATACTTGCATAATATGATACGTATAACGTATTACCATTGGTTATAAATAATTGTTTAAATTAAAAAATGAATTAACATATATTATCATGGATATGTTTTAATTTTGATTCCTTTGATTTTCTAG
>NW_021778660.1:0-1486 GCF_005508785.2 Acyrthosiphon pisum | reverse complement strand
GGATACTCCTCTGAACAGCAAAGTAAATGTATCGTGACGCTGACTGGCGTTGACGTTGTGCATCGGATGGTCTTGTAAAAATAACTGTTCGGCGAGTCGATCCCGTAGGGTCCTTATATAATGTGACTTTGGTGTGATCCCTTCTTCTGGTGTATCGATGTCTGCGTTTACGCATTGATGTGTTTATGACTTTCTGTCTTCAGTGGTATGACAAAGGTGCCGCTGCTGGTAATTTATTGTGTTATGATGTCCCTACGTCTATATCGGAAATTTGTCGTCGGGGTCTTGAAGTTTATTATGAGATATAATGTGCTGTCGTCTGGCGCCGTTGATAATTGATAGTTGGTTTTTACTAAACGGCTGGTCGGAGAGGTGTTGAATATCATTTATGTCTTGCATGTGTCGTGTGTGGTGTATGAGGGAGCGTAAGTATATGCCTAATGTGTATATATGTATATGTATATTGGACCACCCCACACTCAGTACGGTTCACCATCTATTAGTTATCCTGTGTTTTTATTTAAGTCTAAATATTACATATTACAATACCGTGTCATAATGGTGGTTAAAGCCATTCCATTGGAGCGATTTAACTGTACAATAAATTCATATGTGTATATTATTTAATCAATTAAAGATAATTATGCATGTTGCAAAGTATTAATAATTTAAATTGCATAGGACAGGTGCGGATGGCTTAAGAGGATTTGTCGGTCCTCCAGGTGCTCCCGGAATTAGTGGAAAAGATGGTTTACCTGGCTTTCCGGGAGAACGAGGTCCTCCAGTTAGTATCTTATAAATCAACTAACATATTATACAAATTAAATCATAGGCGTGTTTACGGGAGGGGCCGGGTAGGCACTGGCCCCCCGGCAGACTGTGCCTCCAACAAAATCATGCCAGGATATAAAAAAATCGTTTGTACCCTGCAGGACATATAGATTTTGATTAATTGTAATTTTTTTAGTTACGCATTTATTAATTAGTGATTATATGATCATTATAATATTATGTTCATCAATTTTTTATAACTACATAACATGCAATGATACTGTTGTGCCCTTTTACCAGGACTTGCGCTGTGATATCATAGTTAAATACTATTTTATCTAACCAGTGATAATATTGTTTTATTAGCTGAAAATATCCAATTACCGATTATCATTTCAAAAATGTGTTTAGATATTTTACGACTTGTTAAAACTATTTAAATTTTGTCAGACACTCAAATTATTTAATACTGATTAGTTAATAGTTTTACAATTTGTATGTTGTCTAACTTGTATAATGGATGGGAAAAAAGTATTTTTATTATTTTGATAATGGTTATACTTTTTGATCATAATTAAAAAATATTCCTATCATTGTGAATTTTGTAACAAAAAAATGAATGTTTCTTCATGACTCGAAAAAAATACGTCTAACAATTTAAAAATTTGCTGTGCTCCTACAGCCATCCAAGTCTGACATGTCTATGATTAAATTG
>NW_021778659.1:0-915 GCF_005508785.2 Acyrthosiphon pisum | reverse complement strand
TCGAAGTTTTTATGTATGGGAAAATTAAATGCTATATCTGGTGTCCATATATTATTTATAACTGTATGAATTTCACTATGAGACAACACACGGTTAACAAAACATATTATGTCATTAGTTCTTATATTAACTGAAGTGAAAGATGAAGAAGGTATACAGGTTTCACTGGTTTCAGGAGTCTTAATATTGAGATCATTTTTAGATGGTGATGAATTTTCTATAGTAGGATCTGTTAGTTTTATTTTCTAAAATACAAAATTAATATTTTGATCAATTGATTGCATTTGTTAAGTAATATTACCTATAATATTTTATAATATACGAATATACTTTAATAGAAGCTAGTATTATGTAGTGTAGAATAAACATTAAATACTAAACAGTAAGTCACTAACTATAAAAATACTAAAAAAATAAATAACAAATACTAAAACTGTTAAATACGTAATAATTAAATAATAATGTTTTCAGAGTTAAAGCTATGCGTAGTTTATTATATTAGGTAATGTTTTTTATGCGTAATTGTATATTTGTATAAAAATAATGCAGTATTGTTTAATATGCTTACCTTTACAACAAATTTATCCATAGTCAAATCTTAAATTATAGTTGATACGCGTATAGCGTAAGTTGCACTGTATGATACGAACTGTAACTAACTGCACGATCACTGTGTAACGATACTAAACTTTCAAACAATCAAAATAATATGAAATATTATGACGGTCGACAGATCGTAATATCGTATTATCGTATAGACCGGCGTGCTGGTGTCGTTGCGTGTTGGACGTCGTTATCGGCGTTATCGCCGTTTTCGTCGATTTTATAATTGGTTTTAAAATAGAAGTGTAAACACTCGGATAATTTCTACAACTTATTATTATAAATAGTAATAATAATATTAATATACATGTT
>NW_021778658.1:0-778 GCF_005508785.2 Acyrthosiphon pisum | reverse complement strand
TGATGAATTGATTAGCAAGAATAGTTTATTCAATTTAAGACTTCGGAGATTGTAATTTGATATCTTCAGTATCCTTTCTTTATAATTTTTTCTAAATTTTTTAATTGTTTTCTAAAATGCTTTTGCCTGCGGGCGCAAAACCCTCCTTCAATTTTTTTTTTATGATTTTAAGTGTGGCTTAATTTTTTCATCATTGATTACCTCATCCCTCATAATATTCATACTTTGTTGAATTGATTAGTAAGAAAATTATTTTTGTTTAAGGATCTGGAGATTGTAGTTTGCAATTTTCTATAAGAGTCCCTTCTTTATAATTTTTTAAAATTTTTTTTTTGTGTTCTAAAATGCTTTTGCCTGTGGGCGCCAACACCCTCCTTCAATTTTTTTTTTAAGATTTTAAGTCAAGCTATTTTTTTCATAATTGAATACCGCATGCCCTGATCTGCTGAGGTAGAGAGATTAGTTTCTTCAGTTTGAGAATCTAGAGTATGTAGTTTGCAATTGTAAAAATGAGTCCCTTCTTTATAATTTTAACTAAATTTTTTTTTGTTTTCTAAAATGCTTTTGCCTGCGGGCGCCAACACCCTCCTTCAATTTTTTTTTATGATTTTAAGTGTGGCTTAATTTTTTCAACATTGAATACCTCATGCCCTGATAAATTAGGTAGGGAGATTAGTTTCTTCAGTTTGAGAATCTAGAGAATGTAATTTGCAATTTTAAATATGAATCCCTAATTTATAATTTTTTCAAAATTTTTTTTTTGTTTTCTAAAATGCTT
>NW_021778657.1:0-935 GCF_005508785.2 Acyrthosiphon pisum | reverse complement strand
TGTTGCTAGACTCCTCGGTACCGTCAGCCGCAGACAATTGATGATAGGGTACGCTATGATTCATCTTGTTACAAGTTTGTGCGTACATGTCGGCAATTGACGTCATGGGTTTCATCTTCTTGATGCGGGCAGTATTGCTTTTCTGGGTCGTACAAAAGCGGCGCAATGAAGCGGTCGTCGATTCGTTCCTTCATAATTGCCACAATTTTACGAATCTCGGAACAATTACTTGCACTCGACCGTTTCTTGCCATTTTTGTCAATTGTCACGTTGTAATTCAATCGCCCTGTAGCAAATGAAGCAACTCGAGACAACAGTAGTATATATTTGTTCCTTTTGAGCACCTTTTTTACAGGGAGATTTCATCATTTCAAGGGGGCATTTTTACATGCTCCCCCGTGTAACACATAATTTCAAAAACCCTAATGTATGTTTTGAGCACCTTTTTTACAGGGAGATTTCATCATTTCAAGCGGGCATTTTTACATGCTCCCCCGTGTAACACAAATTGAACACAAGTAAAAGTTATGTGTTGTGTACAACACAAGTACACAACACATAACTGTGTTTATATCATTTTGTTACACAAACAAAATAAATATGTTTTTTACCATCAATGTATTACTCATAAGTGTTGGCAACACTGAACTTTTTTTAGTGAAATAAAACACTGAAATAAAATTAAGTTAGCTATACATTTCAGTAACGAATAATCCGTTGTTAAACCAAGTTATGCTTTTTATTTTATTGTTTTGTTTCACTTATACATTTATTTTTTAAGTAAAAATTTCCAATTTAATGTTTTTTTTTTAAAATAAAAAAAAAAAAAAAAAAAAAAAAAAAAACATGAACTTTCAAAAAACCACCAACAATTATTCTTCATTAGTTTCTTTAATACGAAACCAACCATATCCAACATATCCGCAATATGATAC
>NW_021778656.1:0-836 GCF_005508785.2 Acyrthosiphon pisum | reverse complement strand
ACTAGTTAACAAAATTATTTTTCCCCTATGTGATCATATTCTTATTTAATGAACAACATGGCTTTTGTCCTAAGCGTTCAACAATTACAAATTTATGTTTATTTAAACAATCAATTTTAGATTCATTTGTAGATAAAGCTCAAATAGACGTAATTTATACAGATTTTGAAAAGGCATTCGATAAGGTTAACCATTCTTTATTAATTTACAAACTAAAACTATATGGGTTTAGTGATCCTTTACTTTCTTGGTTTAACTCATTCCTATTAAATCGTATACAAGTTGTTAAATACGAAAATTTTATATCTAATTCAATAAATGTATTATCAGGTGTTCCCCAAGGTGGCCACCTATCTCCATTACTTTTTTCTTTTTTCATTAACGATATTAATAAAGTTCTAAATTGCTCAAAATGTCTATTATTTGCTGATGACACTAAAATATTTAAAAAAATAAAGTGTATTGATGATTCATTGGAACTTCAAGCCGACTTAGATAATATTTATAAATGGTGTATCTATAATGGAATGTCCTTAAATATTGATAAATGCTCCGTTATTTCGTACTTTTAAAAAAAAAATACTATACTTTATAATTATGTTTTACATAATACAAATCTAACACGTAAATATATTATTAAAGACCTAGGAGTTTCATTTGACTCAAAATTATCTTTTAGCAATCATGTTGATTCTATTCGAAATAAATCATATGTGAAGTTGGGATTATTAAAACGTATGTGTAGTGATTTCAACGATAGTTCAGATTTAAAAATATTATATTCTTCCTTAGTACGCTCCCATATTGACTATGCCTCTTGAATTTGGGCACTCAAA
>NW_021778654.1:0-939 GCF_005508785.2 Acyrthosiphon pisum | reverse complement strand
ATTCATGTTTTACCCAATTCATAACACTTTCAAATACTATAACATACAAACAAAATTAAAAACATACAATTTAATTAATATAATATAACATCACATTATTGTAATCTGTATATTATACTATATGAAATTGGGCTCACGCCCGTATTGTAAGCTAAATAAATAAATAAATAAATAAATAACAAAATGTATATACATAATATCGTTGCCAATATTTTTTTTTGCTCAATAATATATTTTTGTGTTATACCATCAACACAAACAAATTTAATTGATTTGCATGAGTTAAAGAATATTTTGCAAAGCTAGTTCTAATAAAAAATACATCTTGGTTACCTCTTGGGATCTCTTAAACAGCTACCTATTAGATTTATTTTTTTTATTGTAAGCCATGAATTATTTACTATATGCCTATATTAGTATATTTGAAACATAAATATTGTTAAGAGTTGAATTAGATAGGTATATATAGTTTTATTATTTGTAATATAATAGCTACAGACCAAGTTTATTGTAAGAAACATTAAACATTTAAATATATTACAACTATAGAGATATAATAGGTACTTTATATATTATATTAAAATAGGTATTTGGTTTTATCAACTATCTATACATGGGACAACCACCAAAATAATAATTTCTATTCTGTAAAAAGGAATTCAAATATACTTCTTACAAGCGGCCAATATATAAGATATATTAAACTTATACAGTTATTCATATATCTGCATGTATACTTTGGTCAAGTTAAGAAACATAGTGCCGACTTGAGTGCAAAGGCTTGGAAATACTGTACTGCGTGTATACAGATAACTTGTTGAGTGGAGGGACAAACAATTGCTGCTAGACTATGGGCCTGATGAAATGATCGCCGCTACATGACTATGTTTCTCTACTTGAACAGAGTATAGGTAAGCAAATTGAGCCATCTTCAAATTT
>NW_021778653.1:0-1295 GCF_005508785.2 Acyrthosiphon pisum | reverse complement strand
TATGTTTGTTATAATAATAATAAGAATGCAAAAAATGCTGTGACGTTACAATGTGAAAGCATGTTTAACTAATTATTATAATTTATAGATTTTATTTATTTTTTCTGATATTAAATAACTTATATAAAAAATAAAATCGAGATTAATTCATTACAATTTTGAGAGAAAATTTTTTAAACCAAAAGTATATAGATTATAAATATTTTTTTCCATATTATAACTTAAAAATGCAATACCACTAAATATAAAATATTAGTTCCTTATATCCAATTATTTGCTTCATAAATTATATATTAATTAATATTATCTGAAATATTATGTTATAATGTTGTAATAAATTTAAAATGTTTGTAATTCAGTATAAATATTATTTAAAATGTTATACTAATTTAGTATTATTTGATAAAATAATATCATTAATAATATTGAGTCATATTAACAGACTTAATTTCTTAGTTTTTTCAAAAGTTAGATAAAATCAAGGCTGGGCATTAACGAGTTAATAAGTTAGAAATTATGTTAATTTTTAGATATTAACTTAACTTACTAGTTTGTTGTTTTAATTAACTTAATCGAGTTTAAAAGTTTTTTAAACTTGCCCAGCCTTGGATAAAATTAATTAAGTAATGAATTGAATAATTAATAATATAACAATTATTAATTAAACATATAATTTTAGAATTATATTTTATAACTATGTAGGTAGGTACTAACCATTTTTTTGTCTTACACAAGTATTATATTATTAACTATATTATTATTATCATAGATGGTGCACTTGAATTCCTTTGTGTAAAAGCTAAATTACAATTTGAAGAAGTAAAAAGTGAATTGTGCAATTTTTCAATATCTTTTAAAACGGTGATCAGTGCTAGTATTGGAAATGCAATTATGCCAGCAAAACACAATGATGATTTTGAAACTGATTTGAATGAAGATAATGGTACCCTCTGTGCAAAATCTATTCCAATTAACTTCTCATAGCATTCTCACTGTGACAAGGGAAGTTACAAATCAGTGTTTGTTTGCCTTCTCAGAGATGATTCACGGATGCCAAACGCCAGGTTGAGTGATATTCAAAATGAGATGTTGAACTCGAACTTCTGTAGGAAGTCGCAATTTGACTTCATATAAACTTCTCGGAGAAGTGACTTAACTTCTAAGTTACATTACACTTTAAATCAATAGGACTTCACAATGAATACTTCTTTAGAAGTTCACATATTAATATCATTTCAACTTCCCATCAAAGATCTAATTGACTGCCATGATATATTAACTAGGTAATAAGTATT
>NW_021778652.1:0-1496 GCF_005508785.2 Acyrthosiphon pisum | reverse complement strand
GATATTATTTTTATAATGTTATTATAATATTGTTATAATATTGAATAGGTCAAATATTATAACATACCTACCTAGGTAGATAATCAAAATTATTTAATATACAGAATACAATGAAAAATGTGTTCATTTGAGTACAGTTCAAAAATATTTATCGTGAAACTAAATAAAATTTACACTAATTTAAAAAATACAATAATTTTATTAAAGAGTAAGATTTTGGTGAGTCAAATTATAATTTTTTAAGTTTTTTACTTTTTTTGAATGACAACATGAGGTTTTAATTTTATATTCCAAAGCAGAATATTTTTCTAAGTATTTTGATACATGAAAATTTAATTTGGGGCGAATAGTTTTTGAGCAATAAATATTCTAAGTTTTGATGAGCGGACTGGAGTGGTACGGGGTTACCCCTCGAAATATTTGTCCACTTCTCTGCTCATCTAAACTTTGAATATTTATAACTCATAAGCTACTCACCCCAAATTAGATTTTCATGTATCAAAATACTAAGAAAAATATTCTGCTTTAGAATATAAAATTAAAACCCTATGATGTCATTCAAAAAAGTAAGAAACTTAAAAAATTATAAGGATAACAAATATTTAAAAATATAATTTTTTTATAAAAACGCTTTTTTATAAGCAACTTGAAACTATGTAAAAAAATATTTTCAAAAAAATTTACGCTTTTTGAAATAATGAGTGTTGTTTGATAAAAGAATCACCCAGTATAGTATATAATATACTCGTCGAGTATTTTTTCAGTCTATAATCTCTTCAGCCGTTTGGCCTTTATAAAATATAATGGCTGTTACCCGTGGCTTCTAATACTCATACGACCGATCTGGGATCCCAAATAATATACACGCAAAATTAAATGCCGATTTATTATTGGGATGTAAATACTATTATATGTACCTAAACCGATAAATAACATTGTAAAATCCAAGTGAAACCTTGTTAAAATAACCACTTATAACATGCCAAGTATAATAATATTACTATTGTACACAATACTGACGTCACTTCATTTATCGTATTTACTTAGAAACCATATAACATGTTTTATGTGTGAAAGTTTGTAAAATCAAAGTACCTTTATAAAATCTTGGCAAAATATTCGAGTATAACATTATTAAACATTATACACTATACGTATACTATGATCATTCGTCTCTCTATATTAGACTAGCTGTATAATCCGACTTCATCCTTGGAAAAATAGACAATTAGGTAATATAAAATATACAGTTATATTAAAGGTGTATTATATCTCAGTTCACATATTACTAGCTCTTGGCATATTTCCGAACATGGTTCTCTAAACTTTTCTGTTACCTCTAAGAACAATCCCTGACATTTTCGTCAAAGTTGGTAGAGTAGTTTTTGAGGCAACAGAATACAACATAATACAGAAGCATAATTGTACAGATAAATTGCTTATATTTGTTTAAGATATAATTTGTTAATTGGAGGCAATAGACTCGACGATTTTAT
>NW_021778651.1:0-1241 GCF_005508785.2 Acyrthosiphon pisum | reverse complement strand
CTTGAATGAAAAAACATTAAATTTAAAAATAATAATACCTAAACAACACATAAAATGTAAAGTATATAATATAGGTAGTATACAAAAGTAAAAAAAAAAAAGTTAATTGGTATTGGTAAAAGTATACAACTACCATAAAAACCTAAAAATAGTTAGTAAAATAACAATGGTAAAAATGACACGTGCATAAAATATTGTTAAATGCAATAACGATGGAATCATAATAATTTTCCATGTAATATCTATAATAAAAATCTATCAATAGTATTACCACTAATGTAGACCACCTATAGAACTCTCTGTAGAAGTACATAATATATGGTCCAACCTACGTATATTAGACACTATTGATGGTAATTGATTGATGTGTAGTACTGTAGTACTATAGAATGTTTATTATACACAATTTGAATACACATAGAATGTACTATATAAGTTTTAGACACTAATGATGGGAATTATTAAAAATAAATAAATAATTTATTAGTTAACTATTTATGTAATGTAAGTTTAGTACTGCATGCAATACAATGTTTATTATACACATTATATAATACCTAAACAACACATAAAAATATAAAATATATCTTATATATTGAAGTATAAAAATTAAAGCTGATGGTGAATGTATTACAATTGCCCTAGAAAGTAGTAAATAATTGTATACAATCCACCATAATAATCATTATACCATATACATGTAATACATGTCATGTATACTTCATATATCTTATTAAATAAATATTTAATTAAAATAATTTATTTATTAGTTAACTATTTATTAAATCGATGTGTAGTACTGTATGCAATAGAATGTTTATTATACACAACTTAAATGAAAACACAAAGAATAACGCATAAAATGTAATAGTAATAATGATAATACCTGACCAACATGTAAAAAAATGCTGTTGCTTGATGTAAAAAGGGTCAATGTAACATTTTGACAAAATTGAGATTATTTGACCAATGTCATTAAAATTTGCCTATGTTACTTGTGCTGTATGTCCAAATTAGATTTGGCATTGGCCATTTTATAAACGTAGAAGTTACTAACATTATGCTCAATGGAATATTAATATTAAAATGTAGAAATGTTTCCATAAGAATGTTAATTTTAAATTTTTAGATTTTGGCCAATGTTAAACTAAAACGTACATATTTAAAATGAGAGAGTCATACAATTAAATAAAAACAAATATAATTAAGTAATATAATAATTTAAGATTGAATTCCTGAAC
>NW_021778650.1:0-678 GCF_005508785.2 Acyrthosiphon pisum | reverse complement strand
TCTAATGTTGTAAAAATTTGAATTTCAAACGATCATAAAAATTTAATTTGACTTTCTTATAGATATGTGTTGTTTGATAAAGGTAGATAATCTTATAAGGAATCTTGTATTACATTTTCATATCTTAGATTTAAAAAGAACAATTCTTATGAATTTCTAACTCGAAATAATTTGCAAATTTTCGTGATTTTTCCATATTTTGTCATTTTTTGATCTTTTAAATGCTTATAAAAAAAAACGGTGACTAACGATTTTTAATATTTTTCATCTGCCTTTGAAACAATATACTAGGAGCCTTCTATTAAATTTTCAAGCTTTTTTATCCAACAAATAAAATTTTATTGATATTTTTGGAAAAAAACCTAAAAAAAAATGGAAAATGAAAATGTCCGTAAAGAGCTCAAAATAAATCAAAATATTTTAAAAATGTTATGGTGTATAGAAAATGTTAAGATAAACATTCAGTCAAAATTTCATGTATCTACGGTCATTTTTTTTAAAGTTACACCAAAAACCAAATTCAATTTTGTGAAAAATCGATTTTGCGTAAAAATTCCAGTTTTTCCTTAATTTTTCTTTTGTTTTTCCCGGCGCTTTTGAAAACTACTGGGAAATTTAAATTTTGACCTCCCCAATGCACCAACGATATTCACTTTCCAATCGAACAAGATACTGAAG
>NW_021778649.1:0-1073 GCF_005508785.2 Acyrthosiphon pisum | reverse complement strand
CGAAAACGAACACTTAGTACACCAAACTATAGAAAATTTAAAATATATTATGATTTAAGGAATAAAATTCAAAATTTTTCATTGCATAATGACTTCTATGTTCTAAATTATTTGTATACATGTATTTAAATACTTTCTTTTTATCAAATACAACTTTAATATTATTAAATATAATTAACTAAATTAACTAAATTGTCATTTTTAAATTTCCTATTACAAAAAAAAAATATATGAAAAATGTAAGAGTTAATTCACTAAATTATAATACATATTGCTTTAAAAGTGTTATAATTAACAAATAATAATTATTAATTATTAATTAATATATTGATTTTAAATAGAATTCATAATACTGCTAGTACTAGTATTATACTAGTATTCATATTACCTATGTGTTATCAAAATGCATATATTTTGAATATCTTTTTATAAACATTTATTACTCAGTTGTACCTATCTCCATTGATTTATAATACATTCATAGTATTTATTGTATATTATAAAATAAATGTTATTACCTATATATTATTATATATTAACTGAGATCCTAGGGATAGAAACATATATATCTATATGCTAAATGGTTGATAGACTTATATGAACATCCTAGATCAATGCTTATTTTCTTTAGACTTTAAGTGTTTATGGAAAAAGTTTAAATACTTAAATGTTAATACTATTATTAATATTTCTCAAAGGTATATTAAAACATTAATTTACTATGCATTTAATAATTTATCTGTTTGAAATAGTACATGTAATTTTAGTATATACCTAATTTAGAAAAAACAATTAATAATTTTGATTAAGGGGCCTTGACAGTTTTACATTAAATTTAAAGAGCCTCATGTCAAAAAAATTTGAGAAGCACTGTACTAGATTATACTGTAAAATATCTAAATATATATAACTATCTGTTCTGGTAAAAGATCATGTTTGCAATGTTGCATTTCAATTTAAAAACTTCATATACATTTTTCTAACATAATATGTAGTTATTGAAGAAATATATAAACAACATTTTTGACAAAGGTTGGTTGCTCAATACACAGTCAAATATTAACCAAATGTAT
>NW_021778648.1:0-1049 GCF_005508785.2 Acyrthosiphon pisum | reverse complement strand
AAATGGAGTCTGGAGTGATGTTTTCTTTTTATTTTAAGGTGTTGGGCCCATGTGAGGCGCCTGTCAAAGATCAAACCTAGGTATCTTATTGTCGGGGTGACTGGGATTTGGGTTATTATTAAACGATACGGAGGGGCAGTCACCTGGTCTAAGAGAGAAGGTGATAAAGGATGATTTAGCGTCGTTAATTTTGATCTTCCAGCGGTTTGACCATAGTTGAATCGAGTTGAGGTGATTTTGAAGCCGGAGAGATACTACCTGGGGGTCATGGTTTGAAGCCAGGATTATCGTGTCGTCAGCATATGTACCCAGTGATGTATGAGGAGAGGTCGGAGTGTCGTGGGCGAATATAGAGTATAAGAAGGGAGCTATGTCACTTCCTTGAGGGACTCCAGCTAGTATTTGGAAGTTTGACGAGTAGCTGTTATTAACGCGAACACTGAAGGTGCGATTTTCGAGGTATGATTTTAAAAGTAGGTAGTATGGGGCAGGGAGGAATTTTTTGAGTTTGAAGAGAAGTCCTTCGTGCCACACCTTGTCGAAGGCCTGAGCCACGTCAAGGAGTACAGCCGCACAGTAAAGTTTAGATTCCATGCTGGTAGAGATTAAGTCGACAGTGCGGTGGCAAGCACTTTTACTATCCTAAAAGGTGATGACAGACACAAAAAAAAAAAATTAAATATTAAAAAAAAATTTTTTAAATCAATTCATTCATCGTTCCACTCAGAATCTAAAAGGGAGTGTTGTGAGTACGTACGGATAAAGTGAAACTATTTTACAGAGGGTACGATAAAAAACCGTCACGACACACGTTTCTATGACATCGTTGAACAATATTAATCAATATTAGTTATATTTATATAAATTTATAATGAGTTATTTTTATCGTCAACACGTCATTTATTATACAATGGAATATACCTAATGTTACTAAAATAGATCATACGCCACCGCGACTCCGATAACGTTTGTATAATCGCTAATTTCCGGGAACCGGTCGACGCACACACACACACACACACATTACATTTAAACGCTATAATAACGTC
>NW_021778647.1:0-532 GCF_005508785.2 Acyrthosiphon pisum | reverse complement strand
AAGAGTCAAAATATTTTCAAAATTGTATGGTGTATAGGAAATGCTTATATAAACATTCAATAAAAATTTCATGTATCTGCAGTTATTCGTTTTGAATTAGAACAAAATAAGGAAATCGCTACATGAGAAATTGAGTGAATATCCAATGTTGTAAAAATTTGAATTTCAAACGATCATAAAAATTTAATTTGACTTTCTTATAGATATTTTTTGTTTGATAAAGGTAGATAATCTTATAAGGAATCTTGTATTACATTTTCATATCTTAGATTTAAAAAGAAAAATTTTTATGAATTTCTAACTCGAAATAATTTGCAAATTTTCGTGATTTTTCCATATTTTGTCATTTTTTGAACTTTAAATGCTTATAAAAAAAAACTGTGACTAACGATTTTTAATATTTTTCCTCTGCCTTTGAAACAATATACTAAGAGCCTTCTATTAAATTTTCAAGCTTTTTTATCCAACAAATAAAATTTTATTGATAAAAATTAGAAAAAAAACTAAAAAAAAATGGAAAATGAAAATGTCC
>NW_021778646.1:0-838 GCF_005508785.2 Acyrthosiphon pisum | reverse complement strand
ATAACTAAATATTTACAACTACCAATGTGATCTATGTTTTATATATATAAATTCAATAGCACTCATAGCACACGTAGAAATGTAAAACAAGGGTAAGGACAAAGTTGAAAATATAAGTAATACGGTAAGGTAGGTACATAACATTTACAAATATTCAAAAAATGTTTATTTCCTAACTAAAATAAGATAGGGATATGCTCCCCCCCCCCAGGCTAACGTCCTTTTAGATTCTGAGTGGAACGATGAATGTATTGATTTTACAATGATGTGTGTTTTTTTATTTTTTTATTTATTTTTTTATTTTTTTTGTGTCTGTGTACACGATAAGTAGTCGAAATAATGCTACGATTTTCAACTTCAGTATCTTGTTCGATCAGAAAGTGAATATCGTTGGTGCATTGGGGAGGTCAAAATTTAAATTTCCCAGTGGTGTTCAAAAGCGCCGGGAAAAACAAAAGAAAAATTAAGGAAAAACAGGAATTTTTACGCAAAATCGATTTTTCACAAAATTGAATTTGGTTTTTGGTGTAACTTTAAAAAAAATTACCGTAGATACATGAAATTTTGACTGAATGTTTATCTTAGCATCTTCTATACACCATAACATTTTCAAAATATTTTGATGTATTTTGAGCTCTTTACGGACATTTTTATTTTCCATTTTTTTTTTAGTTTTTTTTCTAAAAATATCAATAAAATTTTATTTGTTGGATAAAAAAGCTTGAAAATTTAATAGAAGGCTCCTAGTATATTGTTTCAAAGGCAGATGAAAAATATTAAAAATCGTTAGTCACAGTTTTTTTTTTTTTTAAGCATTTAAAGTTCAAAAAATGACAAA
>NW_021778645.1:0-862 GCF_005508785.2 Acyrthosiphon pisum | reverse complement strand
GAAGAGGAATGGATTGATGTTCTCGATTTTAAGACATATACCTAACATATTTATTCTAAAAATTTTATTTTTGATAATCATTTGATTAATGATGAACAGTTATAGCTTGTCTACACTGAAAACAATATTGTCGCCGTTTGAACGCAAATATCTATAAAAAAAAAAAATGAATAACTTAGAAATACTTTTAAAAATACTGCAGTAATTCATCAAGTGTCTTATAGCTCCACATGGTGTTTTCTGTTAATTATAATCAATTTATACAAATTTTTATTTTTAGAGTTATATATTTAGAACTATTAATATTAGGACTACTACAGTATAATATATTTTAAAATTATAATAAGATTTTTTTTTTAAATTTAAGGAGTGACCCTATGATGATGAAAACTCTTTTTTATTAAGAACTACCCATTTTTTAATTATTAAGATTTTTTTCTAAATTTTGATTGCTTGTAAACCGAAATACCAACGAATAGTTTTTAATTTATTAAACCTTAAGTATCTAATAATAAGCAATAAGAAAATAGTCCATGATAATATCGGTACCAGAATGATTTTGAATTACTTAAATTATACAATTTTATAGTTAATTGTAAAAACTGACCGAGCATAAAAGGTACTAGAATAAAATATTAAATTGATCTTATACTTTATGTAAAACAAATAATAAGGGCTATTATTATGTAGAACATAAATTTAAATAACTCGAAAAATATGCTTTAAAAATATGTTCACATAGACAGTGTCTAAAATAGCACGGCCTAAAATAGTGTGCAGTACGACACTATTAGTGTAGTACGAAATCGGAATAGTGCAGTACAAAATGAAAATGTGTATTGATTATTTTAGTGTTATATTT
>NW_021778644.1:3562-4398 GCF_005508785.2 Acyrthosiphon pisum | reverse complement strand
ATAAATGTATCATAGCTTATTATGATATAATGATTATATCATATATATGTCATTCAACGACATTGCAGCCACCTAATAATCGGATCAGAATCAACCAAAGGCTTTGTCGGATCATTGTAGCGACACACGAGACGAGCAGCTCATGAGAGATACACCCGTAACGTGGAACTCCAAGGAGTCACTGGAACTATGCCATCTGCACGCTAGATCCGTCGTACCCGTAATCAACCATATCTGCAGAACGTAATTCCTGAGAATTTTTACGAATATACAATCTATTGAAAAATATTATAAAAGTTCTTTTATCAATATTATATAGAATATCGAATTTAAATTCTGTACATTTTATTTTTTATATTTTATATTATACTATCAAGTATCAAGTATTCAAAAATCAAAATATAATTATTTTATCTTTCAGTTTTTCCTGCAAATATAAAACATTTATTTACAACATGAGTATCTTGATCATATCTATTTTGATCTATTTAATATAGTATATAAAAATACTCGAAAATCAAGTATTTAAGTATTCACGTAATCAAGTAAAAAGTATTCAAAAATCAAATATAATAAATAATATAAATATAGGTATAAATAGTGTAAATATATAAAATTCATTTAAAATATTATATGCAAAATAATATTTTATAACTATTTAATTTTATCATCTTTTTCCTTTTATTTTTTTAAAATATAAATTGATATTTACTAAATACAATTTAATTTGATCATAACATACCAAGTTATACATTTTTAAATTTTAGGTAATTGAAAATGTTTATTTTACCTATACAAGTTCATTTGATATTCATCTATTTAGTATGTTTATATTT
>NW_021778644.1:0-1631 GCF_005508785.2 Acyrthosiphon pisum | reverse complement strand
GATCCGATGGATATGAATATTATTGTACTTTTAAACTTGTTGTTTTTATATAGACTCAGAATTAATAAGTAGATAAAAAGCTAACAATTATTATGAAAAAAAAAAATCATTATAAATTCATTAATGTAGGTAATCTGTTCAAACGACCTCTAAGCGCAACGCAATTATTGTGGCAAATCAAAAAAAAAAATACGACTACAATACATTTACATTTATTTTATCTAGGTTTACCTAATTAATCAGATCAGTTTACCTGTAAATAGTATGATCATGCGATATTATACCTCACATCATAATAATAAACTGATTACAAACTGCAAACACACATTTTTTTTTTTTCATTAAATACGTAAAAGTTATTTAAAATTAAAAATTATTAAAGTGTTCTGATCAAACGATCTCTATATCCAATTTTGTGTGGAAAGCCTAAAACAAAATGAGTTCACAGCATTTATTTTATTTATATCTAATTATCTGACAATAATACCTACATAAACCGATGATCACCTTACACACCTGATATTGTACCTATTATATAATATCAGTAGGTAAAGTTCATATTCAGTAAAACCTGTTAAACCATAAATCAGTAAAAGAAAAAATGTTGTGAGTCAAGGTAATAATTAATATTATTTACACACACACATACGCATGCACGCACGCACACACACACACACACACACACATACATACGAACAGTATCATGTGGGATCCATATGGAAAACCTGACCATACGAGATCCGCCTTTTAAAAACATTATTTCAACTTTGGAGTTAGTAGGAGAATATCATTAAAATATTTTTATTAGTAAAGTGGAATAAAATTATATAAACACTTAAATTTATTTTTAATTGTAACCTATCTTTCTGAGATCCAATGTGTAAAATAGTTAGATTAGCACCTTACGAGATCTAAAATGTAAAATCCTAACTTTAAGAGATCCGGGTGTGTTTAACATTTTTAAAATACTTATCTTATTAGATCCATGCGCCGTTGTCAGATTTAACCCACCACAGCGTAATATTAAATTGTCATTCCGTATAGAAAAAATAACAATTATTTTCAATATAAACCACTTACATAGTGACAGTGGCGCCCAACCCTATTACCAGGTGTAGTGGTCGCTACACCTTAAAAATAAGGGGTGGATAGGTATAATAACATAAAATAATTAACTTGAAATATGTTCATTATTAATCACAGATTATATTGGTTGATACCTTAATATTCACTAATATTATCAATTAAAATATGATAAAATGTATAAAATAATATAAATTTGAGTTTGTGAGGGGATGGGTGGGTGCATAGACCTATTAACTATTAATTAATATTAACTTAGTTAATAGGTCTAAGGGTGGGTGGGTAAAATTATTTCTTGCTACACGTGAAAAATATACCTTGGATGCCACTGCATAGTTATATCTACAAAGGAACCATAAAATGGGATATAGGTAATTACTAATTATTACTCAATAATATCACAAAGTTCATGTCTTCATGAAATAGGTTACATGTACCTATATATGATAGGTAGGTACTCATGTGTAAAATGTGAATGCGTAATTTTAATACTTTACAAGCTTTAATATGTGTATTATAATATGGTTCATGGTTTTAAATGGTTTTTC
>NW_021778643.1:0-879 GCF_005508785.2 Acyrthosiphon pisum | reverse complement strand
CCAGCAACCCAGTTTTACTTCTGGTAATTTTGTGATATTTGAAGCAACTATACTCATTCATATCATTGTGAAGGCAAACAAAGTAAACAATACATTCATACCTATAGGCTATAAGGCTATTAAATAATATCTCGTAGTAGGTCTTGCATTGTTATGATTAATTACTACATTATCGTCATACTGGCTTGGGCTTAGACACCGATTAGATTATACATCGACAAAATCTGCTTCTATCGGCTGTCGTGTGTCACTGTTGTCGTGGTTAACGTCACTGCCAAGAGGGTACCAACGCGGAAGTCCCCCAGCAACTTCGTTCTGTGAGAGGCCGTCTACAATGGTCGTCAACAAAGTTTTTCAATAAAAAATTTGGTCTGACTTATGTGCGGTCCGTAATCATTACACCAGACTGATTCGATCAGAGACTCCCCTCCCCTCTAACTAGACTGTACCATCGAAAGTTCCATTTGATTTCACCTCCCGTCATCATTACCTAGTCATTGTCGTTATGCACATTAAGTTGCCTACTCGAGAAATCTATAAGGCGTAGTCCACTGGGTTGTCGATGCGTCGTGGGGAACCAACCGGATAATAATTCAGGCGTAAATTATATTGCTCTCTGACACAGTAACATATTATCTAGGATTTTTCAAGGGGAGAATATTTTCATAAACGTTAACAGTTTTTGAAATAGGTAATTGAGTAATGAGTAATGACTAATGAGGATTCTTCGATAAAATACTTATTATAATATTAAATTGTTATTTTAACCTTATTTTTAAAATAATTAAGTTCCAATTGATTAAAATATAAATAAATCTAATAGGTATCCATCATGCAGTAATAAGCAAAATCAGTAAAATAAATTAATAGCAATGTCAA
>NW_021778642.1:0-857 GCF_005508785.2 Acyrthosiphon pisum | reverse complement strand
CAAACTTATCCGGTAAAATTTGTACCGAATAAGTTATTCGGCACTTTATCTGTTAGATAGCACTAACTGGCAGTTGAGAAATTGACAAATGAAATTTAACCTACAGTTAGTGCTATCTGGCAGTTACATTTCCTTAACTAGAAGTCGAGAAAGTGAGCCTAAGTGAATACTGAATAGTGATGGATAGCTCCTCTTCTAAACAGGTAATTTGGGTTTTACGATATTATAACTTATAGGTTTCTTATTCTGATTCTGAAGAAATCTTAAGTTTATCAGATACATGTATGCATACAAAATTGCTTACATAATATTGTGTTACATGTAAATTATACTCCTTTAATATTTAAATAATCCAACTTTGATATCTGCAAATAACGATCATGTGCATGAATCAAATGAAAATCTTATTTCTGCGACTAAAATACAAAATCTAATGGTGGAAAAAGCGAAAATAACTAACGATTTACCTGCTCAAATTGTCGCGGAAGTGGTATCAAACGTACCCCGAAGTATACTCGCTGAAATGCCAAAAGAAGAATATCTAAAAAGAACAATTAGAAACCACAGAGCATGTAATGATCCACCTAAACCTACTTGTGAAAACGAAATAATTATTGAAGGTAAATAATATTGTAAATTTCTCTCCAGTTGATTCTTTTATTAAATTGTATTTAATTTAATATTTTTCACATAATTTTAATTAATTAAAAAATACATTTTATTTTTTACACATATTTTTTTTTAATTTACAAGGAGAGTATCGGGAATATGGAAGTGAAAGATTTTTGCTGTATGACAATGGCCCAAATTCTGATGATAGAATTTTTATGTTCGCCACTGATAACTATTTGTCGTTA
>NW_021778641.1:0-652 GCF_005508785.2 Acyrthosiphon pisum | reverse complement strand
AATGTAAAATGAATTTATTTTCTCAACGCGCCATTTATTGAGAAACACGGACCACCAGAAAGATTTGAAAAAAGTAATAGTGTTGCTTTTTCACTACAACACCTTCATCCAGCATTATTTATAAAAACGAAAAAACAAGAGTACATTGACAGCATAACTAATAATTATAATTTTTATAAAATTGAAAATCTGTTAGCTGAAAGTGAAAGTTGGTATAGTTTATGGCAAAAAAAAGACTGCCAAAGTATGGACATAATAGATTTACTAGAACATAGCAAAATATTTTTCCCTGGCATTACAATTGCATTAGAAATTTTTCTGTCTTTGTCAGCTACAAGTTGTGCAGCCGAAAGGTCATTTAGCACTTTACGAAGGGTTAAGACTTGGCTTCGGTCTACGACGGGTGAAGACCGATTAAATGGCCAATGTATGTTAAGTGTCCATCGTGAAAGAGTTGATATAAGAAAAGATAAATTAATTGAACAATTAATAACAAGGTTTGCAATAGAACAACCACGAAGCCTTCAGTTTTTATTTAATAACGAATAAATAGCATATAATTCTAACATATTTTTTAGGTTGTAAGGAATATATTTTTTAATGTTCTTTTTGGTGTTGGATTTTATATAATTTTAACACATTTTGTAGTTTA
>NW_021778640.1:0-876 GCF_005508785.2 Acyrthosiphon pisum | reverse complement strand
CAGCACCGCTCGGCAACGACTACACGGTACGAGAAGGCAAACATTCGAAACTTCGGAAGTGAAAGTAGAAGAGAATTCCGTTTTATGTCCAGAAGACGAGTCGGAGGGAAAAATCGAGCCGGCCAGGGGAGAGGCTGTATTAAATCATTTTGGCGAGCTTGTCGGTTGGTTAGACCCGGCGACGGAAGCACCCGAAATCTGCGACCCGCCTCGTACGAGGTGGAGGAGCGTTAAACGCTTTTTCCGCGGGCTCTGCTGCTTCTGCCAATGATGAGACGTCCGAAGCTTGCCCCCCTGGACGAAGACGATGGACAGGATGACGGCGACGGATTGGAGGGGAGGATGCGAGAAAGAGCACGGACGGTGCGCGGCGGTAAGTCACCCGCGCACGTTCTCCGACCTACACCCGCAGCGCGACGGGTTCGCTGGCGTAGCGCGCTCGGTCGTCGATGACGCGCGAGACCCTCTGGCGGATCGGCGAGCGCCCGACCGCAGTTACGGTAACGTGGAGCGACGGCAACGGAAGACGGCGACGGTACGGTGGTTAGTAGACGTACCGGCACGGGCAACGATTCCGCCCCGACGGTACACCGATGATGACGACGGCGATGGTGACTCGGTACGACAACAGCGGCGCAGACTTCGAAACGGGGTGAGTGGTACGGAGATTTGTGAGCTAGGAACACGGGGACGTCAGCGGCGCCGGATTCGCAGAAACTTAACCGTTTCATGGTCTGGCGGCGCGTGGCGGCCGAAGGGACAACGCCAGGGCGAAAATTACCGAGAGTCGAGGATCGCTGTGATGCGATCCGCTGGCTCTCGCCTTTCGTCCCGCGGTAATCCCACATTGGCCGCTTCCCTCGTGCCCACCGGTTT
>NW_021778639.1:0-1306 GCF_005508785.2 Acyrthosiphon pisum | reverse complement strand
AGCAACAACAGCCTCCCACGACATCCAGCACCCTCCAGCAAGCGGCGGAACTGCTCGAGCGCAGCCAACAGCTGCTGAGGGCGGCCAGCCAGGAGGAGACCATCAACACCACCACGGCGGCACGGGTACGCCAAATGTCCACGGCTCAGCTCCAGCGGGACCCGGTACTGTGGGCCGCCTACACGCGGGGGTGGGAAGACCGCACGGCCGTATTTCGGAGAGCGACAAGCGGCGATCCCACAACCACGGTGAGGCATCAGTAGGTAGAAAAGGCCGGTTCTGGTGACCCCCCGCTTCACCACCCCCCCGTCTATACTGCACCAGTCTGCACCACCCCCGCACCACCCCCGCACCACCCGCCCACCCATACAGCACCAGTCTGCACCACCCCCTCCACCCCCCGCCCAGCATGCACCACCCCAGCACCACCCCCGCACCACCCGCTCACCCATACAGCACCAGTCTGCACCCCCCTCCACCCCCCGCCCAGCCTGCACCACCCCAATCCTATGATCGCGTACGTATCTGACCACCCTTCACCCCCACTTATACAGCACCACCCCCGCCTCACCCCGCACGTGTATCGTAAACGTTGGCCACCAACCCCCCGCCTCACCCCCAGCCTATACCGCGTCACCAGACGTCGTCACAGCACCACCCCCGCCTCACCCCGCACGTGTATCGTAAACGTTGGCCACCAACCCCCCGCCTCACCCCCAGCCTATACCGCGTCACCAGACGTCGTCACAGCACCACCCCCGCCCCACCCCGCACCTGTATCGTAAACGTTGGCCACCAACCCCCCGCCTCACCCCCAGCCTATACCGCGTCACCAGACGTCGTCACAGCACCACCCCCGCCTCACCCCGCACGTGTATCGTAAACGTTGGCCACCAACCCCCCGCCTCACCCCCAGCCTATACCGCGTCACCAGACGTCGTCACAGCACCACCCCCGCCTCACCCCGCACGTGTATCGTAAACGTTGGCCACCAACCCCCCGCCTCACCCCCAGACTATACCGCGTCACCAGACGTCGTCACAGCACCACCCCCGCCCCACCCCGCACGTGTATCGTAAACGTTGGCCACCAACCCCCCGCCTCACCCCCAGCCTATACCGCGTCACCAGACGTCGTCACAGCACCACCCCCGCCCCGCCCCGTACATATATCGTAAACGTTGGCCACCAACCCCCGCCTCACCCCCAGCCTATACCGCGTCACCAGACGTCGTCACAGCACCACCCCCACCCCACCCCGCACGTGTATCGTAAACGTTGGCCACCAACCCCCCGCCTCACCCCCA
>NW_021778638.1:0-724 GCF_005508785.2 Acyrthosiphon pisum | reverse complement strand
TAGTCTAGTAAATATTGATTTTACTGTATTAAAATGTTTTATAGACGTCTTACTAATAGTTTTTCATATTATTAGGTAGGTATACAGAAAAGTGTTATGCAAAAAAATGGCATATTACATTATTACAAAATGTCAGAATACCTGTAGTCTGTAGACTGTAGTTTTACTTGACCAGACTTTTTTAAATCAAATTTTTAGTAAAATAATTTTAAAAGTAGCATAATTTTATTAATTTTATGGATAAAACACCTGCACAATAACTGTCAGCAAGAGATATAGACAAAATAATTATGTTGTAGGTACCTAAAATTTGAATTCAGCTACAAAATTTAAATTAATTATTATATTAGTAGCTAATCAAATAATTAAAATTAAATTATTTAATTGTGTAATTGTAATAGTTGTATAATTATTTTAAAAATTGCATTATAGTATAACTTCAACTCATTTTTAAATAATCTAACAAAATTGTTTTTTCCTCGCTTTTTCGTTTGCAAAATTGTCAATGATTTTCTCTACATCAATTTCGGAAGTTTTTCTCCTTTCTATATATTCGGAATGAAAATACCACTGAGACGTTCTTGACTTATGGAATTGCGCAAAAAAATTTTGATCAATTTGAGTTTAGAGAAACTTCTTTCTGCAGATGCTACAGTTACAGGAATGGTTAGAAATATAAGACAAGCAGCTAGAACATCAGCAAAACTTGTTGATAAATCCATAG
>NW_021778637.1:0-1254 GCF_005508785.2 Acyrthosiphon pisum | reverse complement strand
CGACGATTACCCGTACCCTGATGATAAAATAAAATAAAATAAAACTGACGACAAAACAAAGATGAAATTGTCGGTATTATCGGTTGTAATAGTACCTTCAATATAGTAAAGTCATTATAGATAAAATATTTTTCCAATATAACCAAAAATAACCGTCATAACATCCGTATAGTCATTATATAGACGTCATAAAAACCGATACAAATTAGTACATACAATATAGGAGTTTAGCAGGGACCTTTAATCTAAGGTCATTACACCCAATATGTCACTACAACCGGTGACATTAAAACGGTTTCTACTGTATTTCCGTTTTCGTCGAGAAATTCAATGAAATAAATAATTTAATGAACTATAATGACAGATTGTGTTTAGTCAACAAACATAATGTTTCAAATATATCATATATTATGCAGTA
Organism: Acyrthosiphon pisum; assembly: GCF_005508785.2. Taxonomy (NCBI): domain Eukaryota; kingdom Metazoa; phylum Arthropoda; class Insecta; order Hemiptera; family Aphididae; genus Acyrthosiphon; species Acyrthosiphon pisum. The sequence goes on along the minus strand of NW_021778637.1, from coordinate 836 downwards.
ACTTTAATTCAACGTTAAAAATAACTGAGATGGAACTATTGAAGCGATATACAACACTTATGACTTTACAGGATGGGGTAAGAATAAAGAGGGGTGTTAAACATTAATTATTAAAAAATATTCCTAGAAACAAACATATATTATATTACATTATTACATTTCAATGGTACCTAATTTTGATTGATATCCTATCTTTCATTAACATACAATATTAAATATAAAATTTGAAATACATTAAGAATAATTAATTTAAATTATAAATTAATTTAAACATACATATACAAATGTATGCCAATTTTAAACACTTCTTTAATAGAAATAAAAAGTAATAAATTAAATTGCCGGGATAATTAAAAATTGCATAAGATTAAGTCGTTGTAACAAAAAACCGGTTAAAACCGCGGTTTTCTAATTTCTGAACACCGGAACTGGAACCGGAACCAAAAGCTTTGAAACACCGGTTAAAAAACCGTAACCGAAACCTAAGGCCTTAAAAAACCGTTTTCAAAACCCAAACCGAAACCATAGAATTGAAAAACCGCTCTTGTACTGTTCTTGAAAAACGGATTAAAATTTAAAACTAATGTCGGTTTCTTTGAATTCCATAAAGTTAATTATATTATTTGTAATTCTACTATTTTTATACGAAGAAATTATTATGTTTGGATTTATTGATAAAAATCCCGATGCAGTTACTGAGTATTACGAAATATTAATAAAATATATATTATTACTAAACTTATGATTGAAAATTGCAAATACAAATAATATAGTGTGATGTTATTGTAATATACAATTAAATATTAATGTAATCGAATAATGATCTCAACCATAAT
>NW_021778636.1:0-817 GCF_005508785.2 Acyrthosiphon pisum | reverse complement strand
TTATCAAACAAAAAATATCTATAAGAAACTCAAATTAAATTTTTATGAGCGTTTCAAATTCATATTTTTACAACATTCGATATTCACTCGATTGCTTACGTAACGATTTTCTTATTTTGTTGTAATTAAAAAACAAGAGACTGTAGAAACTTGAAAATTTCACTGAATGTTTATATTAGCATTTTCTATATACCATAAAATGTTGAAAATAATTTGACTCTTTTTGAGCTGTTTATGGACATTGTAAGTTTTCAATTTTTTTAGTTTTTTTTTCTATGAATATCAATAAAGTTTTATCTGTTGGGCCAAAAAGTGTATAAATTTAATACGAAGCTCCTGATACATTGTTACAATATCAGTTGAAAAATATTAAAAATACATAGGCACAATTTTTTTTTATAAGCATTTAAAGATTAAATTTTGACAAAATGTATATAATTTTAATTTGAAAAATTATTTTGTAGTTAAAAATTTATAAAATGTTTAATTTTTGTATCTAAGAATTGAAAATTTAAAACATGATTCCACGTAAGTAATTAATTCTGTTACCAAAAAATCTAAAAAATACATTTATACAGTTTATTTTTATAGTCATTTTAAGTACAAGTTTGGACGAAATTACATATTAAAAACCTAGGATAACTATTTTAGTTATTTTGTTGTGATTGTATAATATTATTCGTGGGTACTTGAAACTTCTAAAGTATACTATTATATATCTATGATAGTACCACGGTTTTTTGTTGATGTTTAACGCGTTATAAGTACCTAATAGATATTATGATATGATTAATTTGGAATTTGTTATAGGTATCTA
>NW_021778635.1:0-3931 GCF_005508785.2 Acyrthosiphon pisum | reverse complement strand
GTGTTTCTTTTTGTGTCTGTACCTATACACGATTAGTAGTTGAAATAATGCTTATTTTTCAATTTCAGTATATTGTTCAATGGTAAAGTGAATCTAGTCTAGTTAGTACTTTTGGGAGATCAAAATTAAAAATTTCCCAGTAGTATTCAAAAGCGCCGTGAAAAACAAATGGAAAATTAAGGGAAAACGGGAATTTTTACGCAAAATCGATTTTCTGTATCCCTAAAACAAATATCGTATATACATGAAATTTTCACTGGTTGTTTATATTTGCATTTTTTACACACGATAAAGTTTTCAAAATATTTTGATTTTTTTTAAACTGTTTACGGACATTCTCATTTTCTAATTCTATTAGTTTTTATCTATGAATGTCACTAAAACGTTATAAGTTGGGTAAAAAAGCTTGAAAATGTAATACAAGTCTCCTAATATATTGTTTCAACGATATTTTAAAAATATTAAAAGTCCTTAGTCACATTTTTTATTTATAAGCATTTAAAGAAGTTCAAATATTGACAAAATACGTACAAATGACAAAAATTTGCAAATTATTTTGAGTTAGAAATTCATGAAAAATGTTATTTTTAAATCTAAGATTTGAAAATGTAATATGAGATTCCTCATAAGTTTTTCTACCTTTTTCAAAAAAAAAAAAAATGTCAAAAAGTTGCAATTACCAAAGAAAAATGACAAGTGGGTAGGACGGGTAGAACCCGATTGCGTACGATTTACCTTTTTGGGAACACGATTGCGTATGTTTGCTGTATAACAATGGAAACCCTTATATGACACGATTGCGTATGCAACGTTGCCAAATTTATAAATAATATACAAAAAGTTCACCATGTAGGTATACACAATATACATAATATTTAAATGATCTGCAATGTAAAAGTAAGTTCAAAAATATATAAGAAAAAATCTAAGTATTATTTAAAATAAGTAATGATATGAACTGTTTATACAAATACAAATTAACAATAATAATTTGAAATAAGTTAAAAATACCAGCAAAAACTATATACTGAAATAATTGTGAAATTGTTAATTAATAATTAACTAATAATAATAATAATAAATAAATAATCACATAAACGGTATCAAAAAAAAAAAAAAAAAATTAAAATAAACGTTTTCCTTGGGTAAATAGAGCCAATTTTAGATAAATAAATCATAATATTTTTGTTAAATTTTATACTCATTAATACAAATACAAATTAATAATAATAATTTGAAATAAGTTAAAAATACCAGCAAAAACTATATACTGAAATAATTGTGAAATTGTTAACTAATAATTAACTAATAATAATAATAATAAATAAATAATCACATAAACGGTATCAAAAAAAAAAAAAAAAATTAAAATAAACGTTTTCCTTGGTAAATAGAGCCAATTTTAGATAAATAAATCATAATATTTTTGTCAATTTTATACTCATTATACATTTTAATTGAAGCTTTAATCCTTCTTGAATCAGAAATAGCCATATTTTTGTTATTTCCTTTTGAAATTGAACATATTTTTGTCATCGTTTCGACTTGAATTTCTGTTAATATGGATATAACCACATGTGTTGGTGGATGGGCGCTATGAAACTGCCCATTGTACATTTTGTGAAAGCTTTCTGGACCGTTTGTTGTTCTATTGATTTAATTTATTTTTGTAGCTGTTCCAGTTATAAAATAATATTTTTAATTAAACTTACCTAGGTATAATTGATGGCTCTTTTGCCCATATTTCAGGTGGAAATAAACAGCCAGGTTCAATATAGGTCTTTAAAATATAGTCGGTAAATATATGACCTTCAGTGTCATTTGGACACGAACTCATAAGTTGAATAAAACCATCTTCAACTTCTTCGAATGGTAGAAATGGTAGTCCAAAAAACGATTTTAACCACTGCCCCAATTCGTCGTTATTAATATATGATGTTCGTAAAGTATTGTGGTTTTGTATCTAATCAATAAAATAATTTATGTAATATTATATTTTTTATGTTATAACATAGATTATGTACTTACCTTACGCCACCAAGCTTGGCCTAAATGGAATCGACACCCAATAATCTTGATGTCAGGAAACACCGTTTTTGCAGACTCATGAGCTGCAACTTCAAAATCGACATGCAATTGTTTTATATTTAACAATTCAGATGAATATTTTGAGCTTAATTCAATTAAATATGTCCACATTTGAATATAAGTTTCTTTGCATTTATTAATTAAAAAAAAATAAACCAAAGGTAAATAATAACCGTTTTTTAATCCATGTATCGTATAAAGTTGCATAAAATACTTGGGTGCGTATTCAAAAGTACCATCTACAAATACATCTTCACACTGTAACAGTACATTAATATTTGTCTTCGTTGTAATACAAATAAATTGCAAATCGTCTGGCGCGTGAACAAATTTTTCTTGTTTGAATTTAATACCACCATTTTCTTCCATTTTTCTCAACTGAAGTATAGCACTGGACAACGAATCTGGGAAAGGAGGATATTTTTTGCGTCTTTTATCGTACATGGCTTTTCTTATAGATTTTATATCTGAATGTGGCACTTCAAAATCTGTTTCCATCAGCTCAAATCTGATAATTTTTGATGGTCTAATTGAAATTGAGTCATCTGCTTTACGTTTACAATTTTCTCGTAAAATTTGGTGTTCGATTTTCTCCATTGTATTTAAAATATGTCTGTGCTCACCCAATGTTGATAATACTTTTGTACGGCCACTGTCTGACAATATACTGGCATAACATGTCCTGTTTGTGCACAACCATTTAACTTGCCCATCTTTTCGTTGTCTTATAAAACGATATTTGTCTGTACCAACTAATGCCAAGTCTTTTCCGCGTTCCGACGTAATTATTTTTATTGTTTCATTTTCCATTTTATATATAACACTACACTATAATACTACACTTTATACTATATATTTTATGCGTTCGTTTTAACGTTCGTCAGTCAACTAATAAAATCTACAGCAGTACAGCGGTCATAAGTAGTGTGAACTTTTATTTCACGATAATCACGATAATCATTTGATATTTCCAGTTTCGTCTATATATGACTTACGGCTAGCATGACAACGTTGCACAAAAATAACGTACGCAATCGTGTTATGAAAAAGGTTCAAAAAGGTACCGCCGATAAGCAGCGTACGCAATCGTATTCTACCCGGTAGGACAATTATATGGTTTAATAATATGTATCAGCTGTTCAGTTAAAACAACAGATTATAGTAACCGTTGTATTAATTGTCAACGAAGACATCGACACGACGGCAATATTACCATGGATATTTGGTGCTTATAAATTAAACATCAGTTGGTAAAGTATATATATAGCGAGACGCAGTGGCGTGGCGAACTACTTTTTGACCAGGGGCCAAATACAGAATACCAACCCACCCACCCACCCACCTCAAATTAATATTTACACCTAAATTCGAATGCCAAGGGTGATTTTATATTATATATAAAAAAAACATTTTTATACGTCATGTACAGTATTAAAATATAACAGTAATGTTTAAAATTTAATATAATATATTACATTTATCCATACATAAAATGTTTGACAAATAATATTTAATTATTTAAAAAGTAATGACTTCTTCATTAAATCACTTGTTAATGCTAACTTATCTATTGCTTCATCAATGTTAATAGAATTGGTCAAATCTTTTTCACATGATATCAAAATAAGACTTTCTAACCTACTTTGTGCCATTGTTGACCGGAGTCTAGTTTTAATAAGTTTGAGTTTTGAAAATGACCGTTCACAAGAAACGGAAGTTGTTGGAATGGTACACAAATGTTTATATAGAAGGTATAAATTCGGGAAAGCTGTAATTAAGTCAAATGAATTAAGTAGTTGGAGCAATTGGAGTGGTGTTGTTTTCTTAGATTGGTTTATGTTGG
>NW_021778634.1:0-894 GCF_005508785.2 Acyrthosiphon pisum | reverse complement strand
CAGGAAATACACAAATAACCAAACAAGCAAGCAATAGAACTCCCACAAACATACAGTTTCATAGAATTCGTATTATTAAACAACACGAAACAATCTGGCAACGAGGCGGTTGGAAAAATGCAAATTGCAGCTTAAACGAGACTAAATTCCGACGCGTCAGGCAATAAAACTGATAACTTCAGACACGAAAAAAACGCAGCAGAACAGACCACAGTAAGCGCGTCAACTACGTCGAGTATATTAGGGGAGATTGGTAATAAAGTTAACAACACACAAGAACCACAAAAAATTAATGACTTGAACCACATAGTAACGGAGCAGAGTAATATAAGTTGTCACATGCGGGAAGAATCACACAGTGAGCAAAAACAAAACAACTTTGAAGAAACTACAGAGTATTCCACACCGGGCCACAACGCATCAGACGGAACAGATGACGGAATTATAGATATGACCATACCGACACAGCTAGGGGGAAATAAAATAAAATCAGGATATAGTTACGTAATAAGCATAATTCTAGGATCGTTATTACTCGCCTTATTAATGTTAATAGTAAACGTAATTTATAAGTTTAAGTTTGTCAATAGGCATAGGTATAGATATATGGTAGACGTAATAGCAGGGCCTCGGGAAATAGTAAGGGAAACGGAATTTAATAGCGGTAGTGTTTAATTTGGAAAAAAAAAAGAAAACAATTAATGAATTAAGTTAAATATTAGGCATTAAGTACAAAAAAAAAAATATAAAAAAATAAATAATAATAAAATTACGTATAGTAGTAAATAAACAATAACACATACACTAAATTAATTAATAACAACCATACACAAACAAATTTTTTTTTTCTTCCCTCTTTCTTAAACTAATAAAGATATAATAATATTATGACAG
>NW_021778633.1:3445-4513 GCF_005508785.2 Acyrthosiphon pisum | reverse complement strand
GGGTTGGTGAACGATGCGGCGGTGGATTAGAACAGCATTGCCACCGTGAGCAGGCGACCCACGGACGGGCGGCAGATCATTCCTGTATGTGCAATAGTTAGGAATGTGAAGTTTGGTAGAAGGGGATATACGGGTTTCGTTAAGTAAGATTATGTCGGTTTTAAGTAGGAGTGCGAGGGAACGTAGTTCGTTGAGTTTGTGTTTGATACCGTTGGTGTTCCAAAATAGAATTTTTAAGTTACATATTCATTTTGAGGCGAGAGTATGGACAGGAATGTTTTGATAGTTGTTTCTATCAGTGATTTTGGGTCTTTTGTTGTTGGATAGTGCAGTCAATAGGTTGGTGAGAAGGTTCAGTATCAACGTCAAATTAAGTTGATGGACTGTGGAAGTTGAAGTATTGTGCGGTGATTTCGAAGTTGCTGCGGAGTATGTCAGGGTGGAGTTTTGTGAAGGGAGCTGAGGTAGTGGTGACGGTGGAGTAGTGGGGGTTGGTGGCAGGGTTTGTTTTTTAACGGAGTTTTGAGTTGGCGTTGGAGAAGACTGCTCTTTCTGAGCCAAGAATTGAGGGCAGCCTCGGAAATTTGCCGTGTGAGGGCCACCGCATGTCGGGGATTGTTCGGGAGTTTTGGGGCAGACGTTGGCAGCATGGTTTCCAGCGCATTTAACACATCGCGGCGAGTGACCACAGTTACGGGAGCCATGGCCAAAGCGTTGACACGAAAAGCACTGAGCGGGACCGGAGGGTTTGAGAGGTTCGACCGAGATTTGTAGATAGAATAAGTTGGTCAGAAGAAATATATCTTTGGCAGTCTGATTTGCAGCTATGTGCACGAGGCATATGGGCATGGGTTTCTCTGGGGGTACCGAAGCGGCGTACGTATTTGACGGTGTAGCCCAGGGTCTCCAGTTCATCCTTCAGTTCGTCGGTTGTAATGTCGTTTGGGATACCTTTTCAGAACGACCTTTAACGAAGCGTTCTTCATGGAGCGAAAAAGTGTGAAATTTCACTTTTGTGTTCGAGTAGAGTCTTCTGGACCAGGCGGAACTGGGTCGCATCTGCGACCC
>NW_021778633.1:0-1222 GCF_005508785.2 Acyrthosiphon pisum | reverse complement strand
ATGAAACGTAATTTTTTGTGTTTGTCATCACGGTTTAGGGCAGTAAAACTGCTTCGATTTTCTTCAACAGTATCTTGTACTTGTTCGATGGGAAAGTGAATCTAGTTTGTGTATTCGGGAGGTCAAATTTTAAGTTCCCAATAGTTTTCAAAAGCGACGGGAAAAACAACATAAAAAAAAAAGGCGGGTAAGTGGATGTCGCTCTGCTGTACAGTAGGTTACAAGTGGGTCACTGTATAATGGATAGTATTAAATTTGAATTCAATGATATAATATCACTGTATAAGAAAAACGATTCCGAGCGGAGACGGTTTGTCAGTCTAGGTATTATAGGTATACTTATCTATAGTATTAAAAAAAAATTGACCTATAATAGGTATTAATAATAAATTCCAAATTAATCATATCACAATATCAATCAAGTAACGCGTTATACATCAACAACAAACCGTGGTACTATCATAGATATATAATAGTATACTTTAGAAGTTTCAAGTACCCACAAATAATATTATACAATCATTACAATCACAACAAAATAAATAAAATACTTATTCCAGGTTTTTTAATATGTAATTTCGTCCAAATTTGAACTTAAAATTACTATAAAAATGCTTATGTATTTCTTAGAATTTTTGGCAACAGAATTAAATATTTAGGTGGAATCTTGTTTTAAATTTTCAATCCTTAAATATAAAAATTGAACATTTTATAAATTTTTAACTACAAAATAATTGTTCAATTTTAAATTTGATAAATTTTGTCAACATTTTAACTTCAAATGCTTATAAAAAAAAATTGTGCCTATGTATTTTTAATATTTTTCAACTGCCTTTGAAACAATATACTAGGAGCCTTCTATTAAATTTTCAAGCTTTTTTATCCAACAAATAAAATTTTATTGATATTTTTAGAAAAAAAACTGAAAAAAAATGGAAAATGAAAATGTCCGTAAAGAGCTCAAAATAAATCAAAATATTTTTAAAATATTATGGTGTATAGAAAATGCTAAGATAAACATTCAGTCAAAATTTCATGTATCTACGGTCATTTTTTTTAAAGTTTCACCAAAAACCAAATTCAATTTTGTGAAAAATCGATTTTGCGTAAAAATTCCCGTTTTTCCTTAATTTTTCTTTGGTTTTTCTTGGCGCTTTTGAAAATTACTGGGAATTTTAAATTTTGACCTCCCCAATGCACCAGCGATATTCACTTTCCAATC
>NW_021778632.1:0-1003 GCF_005508785.2 Acyrthosiphon pisum | reverse complement strand
TCAGACACGACGTTCAACGTCAGGATATCTATTCAGATATGGGTCAAGCATAATTTCATGGACATCACAAAGGCAACATTGCGTGTCACTATCATCGACAGAGGCTGAATATATATCGGCCAGTGAAGCAGTCAAAGGAATCATGTGGATTACGCGGTTGATAATAAGCTTGTCAACAACAGGTGAAAAACAACCGGTATTATACATTGATAATCAAAGTGCTATACGTTTAGTTAAGAATCCGGAGTTTCATAAGAGGACAAAACACATAGACGTGCGATACCATTTCATACGGGAGAAATATGAAGATGGGCAATTTCAACTACAATACATTGGAACGGAGGACCAGATTGCAGACATTCTAACAACGCCTTTGGTCAAGGAGCGTTTCGAGAAATTGCGGTCAGCCATAGGAGTGACTACAATTAAAGAAATTATTAATTGAGGGAGGGTGTTGAAATATACAATTAATATTAGTATTCAAACCATGTAAACACACTTGCGTGTACAATGTCGTTTTCTAATAGATACTTATGCAGTTACGATATAGCTGTGTAACACTTTTACTATCGCTTTCTATATTGTATACGGATACGGGATGACCTCAACTAATCATATATATAGGGCCTTTGAAGCATGTAAGAATTACTTGCACGGGCACCGTCGTACAGTGCGTATACGGTGTGTGTGTACAGTCACGTTAAATTGTCCAGTTGTACGTTATTATATATTAAGTGGCTTACACACTATACTCTGTTCAAAATAAGAAACCTAGACGGCGGCGACCAGTTTTCGTCGGCGGCGGTCAGGCTACGCCCATTGTTTGCCCCACCAAATCAACCACCTGCTCACCAGCTCGGCCGACTACGCGCGACGCAGCTGGTGGCAGTGTTCGCATGTACGCGCCTTTCCGTTGAATTTCAAATAATATTGTTCATTGTAGAATTTGTGTTAGTTCCGTTACAACGTCCTCCGTTTTTAACCTCGCAATTTCTACTTACAA
>NW_021778631.1:0-876 GCF_005508785.2 Acyrthosiphon pisum | reverse complement strand
ATACCGTCTAAATCGATTATATTAATCCACTGGTAGGCTGAATTAACTAAATACACCATACACCGAATATATGTACAACGAATTCAACACAGTTTGAGTCAAATAGAGTTGATACATTTAACGGGCAACGAAGTGCACGGGATCAGCTAGTATCAATAATAATAATTTATTAATAATTTTGACATATTTTTAGTACGATTTTGACATAATTTTAACGCAATTCAATCAGGTGTTTTCTTTTAACGTATAAATTGTTTATTTCCTAGATGTTATGAGAAGATAAGATACTTTAATCTAAAATAATAGTACAGATATATATAACAGTAGGTAGGTAATGTTCCCCACGAATAATTGAAGCATGCCTTTGATAAAAATAGTTCAAATAATTTAATAATTTATAGTTGCTTGTTACATTGGTAAACGAGGTAGTTTTAAAAAAATTGAAATATTTAATGAAAATATCAATAATAATCATGTAAAACAACGATTGTTTCATATTCTAACATATGATCCACCCGTCCTGATAACTATGGGACTGGAATTTTTGGAGTGTACAAGCAACTCTTAATGTATTTTATCTGTTGTTACAGTAAAAATTTTCCAGTAGTTTTCAAAAGCGCCGTGAAAAACAAAAGAAAAATTAAGGAAAAATGGGAATTTTTACGCAAAATCTGTTTTTGAGAAAATCGATTTTGGTTTTCGGTGTAACTCTAAAAAAATGACCGTAGATACTTGAAATTTTGACTGAATGTTTATGTCAACATTTTCTATAAACAATGTCTTTTTTAAAATATTTTGACTTATTTTGAGCTGTTTAGGAACATTTTCAGTTTCCAATTTTTTTAGTTTTTTATTCTATAAATATCAATAAATCTT
>NW_021778630.1:0-838 GCF_005508785.2 Acyrthosiphon pisum | reverse complement strand
TTTATAATTAATTTAATGTAACTTTTGAAACGAAAATTCTCCGGCATTATCAGATAACATAACATTAGATTTTGCGGGATATTAGTACCATCTTCTGTACATATTCAAGTAATAAATAAAGTTTGAATTTTTAATATCAGAAATTTATCTTTACCATCTACTATAACTATTGTATTTCGGTTAGGTTTATTTAATTCTGTTGTAATTTGAGGTATATAACTTTCATATTGGCTATTTATTATATAATTATCATATTTATTTAAAATATTATCCATTTATTATTTATATTACCAAATATATATTTTTTTTTAAATAAATGGATAAAGTAAAAGTAAAATTTTTTATTGAAGATGAAAATAAAAAAAAATCTTTATTTGAATTACCTTCACGTGTTTTAATTATAGGACCATCTGGTTGTGGTAAAACAACCTTGTTGTATAATCTGATTATAAATTATTGGATTCCTTATTTAAATCTATATATTTTTACAAAAAATATTGAGCAACCCGTCTATAAAAAAATAAAAAAAATATTTGATGATATACCTTCTATAAACACATATTTTTCTAATGATGAAATAATATCTGTAGATGATTGTGAACCAAATAGTTTAGTGATTTTTGATGATTTTCTAAAAGAAAAACAAGACATGATAATTGAATATTTTATAAGATCAAGATCAAAGAATATTAGTGTTATTTATTTAACACAAAGTTATACTTCAGTAGATATAAAAACAATAAGAAATAATTTGAATGTTTTAATTGTTTTTAATCAATCAAATTATTATATTGAAAAAATATGGTTCGATTTGATTAGTAAAGATGTAGCTTTAGAA
>NW_021778629.1:0-639 GCF_005508785.2 Acyrthosiphon pisum | reverse complement strand
TCGTCCAAATTGTACTTAAAATGACTATAAAAATAAACTGTTTAAATGTATATTTAGATTTTTTTGGTAACAGAATTAATTACTTACGTGGAATCTTGTTTTTAAATTTTTAATTCTTAGATACAAAAATTGAACATTTTATAAATTTTTAAGTACAAAATAATTTTTCAAATTAAAATTTGATAAATTTTGTCAAAATTTGATCTTTAAATGCTTATAAAAAAAAATTGTGCCTATGTATTTTTAATATTTTTCAACTGATATTGTAACAATATATCAGGAGCTTTGTATTAAATTTATACACTTTTTGGCCCAACAGATAAAACTTTATTGATATTTATAGAAAAAAAAACTAAAAAAATTTAAAACTGAAAATGTCCGTAAACAGCTCAAAAAGATTCAAAATATTTTCAAAATTGTATGGTGTATAGGAAATGCTTATATAAACATTCAATAAAAATTTCATGTATCTGCAGTTATTCGTTTTTGAATTAGAACAAAATAAGGAAATCGCTACATGAGAAATCGAGTGAATATCCAATGTTGTAAAAATTTGAATTTCAAACGATCATAAAAATTTAATTTGACTTTCTTATAGATATTTTTTGTTTGATAAAGGTAGATAATCTTATAAGGAAT
>NW_021778628.1:0-1743 GCF_005508785.2 Acyrthosiphon pisum | reverse complement strand
CAGGAGCATCATCAAGTTCTACCGGAGAATCTTCGATTTCTACCGGAGGGTTCCGCACTGTCCCGGACAACTCCGGACCATTTTTGCCCTCGTCCGGAAATCGGTCGGTAAGCTCGAGCTGCCAATCTCCGGGGGCCTTGATTTCCCGGCCAAACATCAATTTGGCCGGTGACTGTCCGGTGTTTCGGTTTTCTCTGTTTCTTACAGAGAACAACACGTGTGGTAGGTAGACATCCCATAGACGATGAGGCTTATCAACAAGTAAGGTTCGCAACCCTTTCTTCAACTCTTGATTTTGCCTTTCTACCGGGTTGGCACGTGGGTGGTATATTGGAGTGGTCCAACCTTCCACTCCCCACTTCTTGAGTGCCACTCCCATTGCCTTGGACACGAACTGTGGGCCATTATCTGACAGTAACGCCCTCGGGTATCCGTGGGAACAACTCCCGTTCGAATGTATCCACAATCGATTTGGTCGTCGCCTTTCCTAAGGGGTACGCCTCTACCCAGCGACTGTAACATTCAGTTACTACCAAAATCGTTGTCTTGCCCCGCTGCGTTCGTGGGTATAGACCCATAAGATCGATACTCAGCAACTCCCAAGGTTGCCGTAGGACTCGGGTGCATATCCGATCTTCTGGTTTGCGATTCAGTGGTTTTACACGTGCACAGACGTGCAAGCCCGCACGTAATTACGCACTGTTTCACGCATACCAGCCCAAAAGAAACGACTCTTTATGCTTCGGTACGTTTCTTTCCACCCTGGGTGATTCGCTGTATCGTGATCGTGAAACCTTTGCAGCAGAATCTGGGCCTTGTCCACCGGGAAAACCACCCCCTCTTCACCATGCGCGATGGATCGTGGGTGGCGGTGCAACACCTTGTCCCGGATGACGTACAACTTCCGAAGACGATCGAATCTTGCACCGTCTCCGGAGAGTTTAGTAACTATCTCCGGTATGTTCGGGTCGTTTTGTTGCCACTCTCAGACCACTTGCAATGTGACGTTTCCGTCATCCTTCTTCGGCTGGATCGCACCCACACTGGATCCTCCGGACACGCCGGACAGATCACCGAAGATTCTGGAAGTTTCTCCGGACACTCCGGGACGAATCACAAGGGGATCGTGGATATTGTTCTCCAACAATTCTTCGTCCACTGTATTCGGTCCCACCGGGCAACAGGATAGCGCGTCGGCTGCTTCATTTTCTACTCCGGGCACGTGCCGGATTTCATAATCGAAAGCCCCGAGTTGTAGCGCCCATCACGTTAGTTTGCTGTTGGTACAGCGAGCTTGCTGTAACCATCGGAGTGCCGCGTTATCTGTGAATAACATAAACTTACCAGACTCAAGATACGGCCTGAACCTATCAACCGCCCAAACTATGGCTAGACATTCACGTTCGACTGCTGAGTATCTTCCCTGTGCTGGATTGAGTTTTTTGCTGGCGTAGGAAATGATTTTCCTGTCACCACTCTCCCCCCGCTGGAAGAGCACGGCACCAACTCCGTCTTCGCTTGCGTCGGTCTGTAGACTGAATGGCTTACCCGGAAGAGGAGGGCAGAGCCGTGGTGTGGACATCAAAGACTCCTTCAACTTCCGGAACGCCTCTTGCTCAATTTCTGACCAACGCCATTTGGTCCCTTTGGCCAACAAACTTGTGAGTGGTGCTGTGATCTCGGCATAGTGTGGCACGAACTGGCTGTACCAACCACAAACGCCTACACGCGCAACTCGTCTTT
>NW_021778627.1:0-980 GCF_005508785.2 Acyrthosiphon pisum | reverse complement strand
TCCTTGGACAATTTTTACAAATTATTAATGTTGATAATAGTGTAACTTTTATTTTTAGTGCACAATAACTCAAAAACTACCTGTCTGTATTTCGATTCTGATACGTGCAAAATATGCTCAGAAAATTGATCTTGTAAACAAATTACATTATAAGAGAGGGGCCTTTGTTTGAAAAACACCAGTTTGAGTCTACACGTGCCGTTATTTTATATTTTTTTTTTTTTTTTTTTTTATTATCAGTGTGCCACTCGTTGTGCACTAAAAAACAATGGTCTTTGAGTGTGTTTAAAATCAACAAAAACCAGAATTTGTATGATTTCATCGTTATAATGGGGGAAAAACGGAGCATGTGACGGTCGGTGAATCACCCTGTATGTGCATATCGTTACGCGCATGCACTTGTCTCCGATGAACCGTCGGTCGGGAGCACCTCGGGCTCGGAGCTCCGTTTCGAAATTAATCACTATATATAGCAGTTGCGGTACGCTATTAATTGAAGTATAATTGTCAGCCTGCGTGGAGAACCGTACGTTTTATATATTATTATTTTCCGCAAGATGTGCGTGAGAAATCGTAGCAGCTGCGCGACTTTTTCATTAAATATTTATATTGGCATCATCTATACATGGTACAATTTTTGAAAGATTTTGCCTTTTTTTGAGCTATTTATACTCAGTTGAAATTTTAATTTTTTTTTTTTTAAATGTTTTTAAAAAATATTTGGCTGGCAAAATATTCTCGAAAATTCAATACAAAGTGTATCATAGGTGGTTCTTATTGCCTTAAAAAAAATCAATAAACGTAAGTCACAACTTTTTTTTATAAGCATTTGAAAGTCCAAATTTTTACTAAATATAATAAAATCGTGAAAAATTGAAGTTATTTTGTAGTTGAAAATTCATAAATTTTATGGTATTCATACCTGAGATATGTGATATTACTGTTTTTCTTTAATAACAAATAATAATAATAACTAATAA
>NW_021778626.1:0-985 GCF_005508785.2 Acyrthosiphon pisum | reverse complement strand
GGGATTTCAATGTTAATTTTGCATCTTTTGATTCAGCACCTCTCGTTACTTTATTGTGAGACAAATTCAGTTTGCAACTGAATAATGATCCAACAATATCGACTACTAAATCAGGCCCAACAATCGATGCAATTTTTACGCGATATATGGATAATGTTCAGTCACAAATGTACGTTTCGTATTTCAGTCATCATATTATGTCAATCATAACTACTATACCGATTGAGCAAAATGATAATCAATCATTAGCATAAAAAATAATAATTCAAAAAAAAAAATATAATTTACATTGTTTCTTTTCTTTCTTTATTATCCTCATTACCCAGTCTATCCATGCCTTTCTTTCTTTTTCACTCACTCAAGTATACCATTCAAAAGAAGTTTAACTTCCCGCGCGCGTACTGGTACCTACACACAGGCTTGTTAAAAAAAAAAAATTAAGTGCATTTTTTAAGCCCATTAATTTGAATTTTTAAAGCATAAAAGCAATTTTTAGAGAATTTTTGAGTATTTTAATAATGTATTATTATTAGGGCTGGGATTTATATGTAATAAAAATCCAAAAATATGTACATATATATGTAATTAAAATTGCCAAAATATGTAGTATAAAATAAAAATATTTACTAAGAAAAATTTAAAAAATATGTTAAAGTTTTAAATTAAAATATAATTCTAAATAATTTTTGAATAACAGGTACAATTTATTGTTTTTTATGTCTAATTAATTTAATTTAAAAAATATCATATTTTGTGGTAAAAAATTAAAAAATATACAATAGTAAAAAAAAAATGTTGTTAAATTGAAATACAATTGATGTTTAATCAATTTAAACTTTAAAGTGAAACAATGACAAACCATATATTGTTTTAAATTTTCAAAATTAAATGTACGGCGATTTGGTCTTAAGTCAGTGACTTAGTCAGTAGATTCATCAATAGAAACCACAAATAGGACCATTTTGAATCAAATGATAGGTACTGT
>NW_021778625.1:0-838 GCF_005508785.2 Acyrthosiphon pisum | reverse complement strand
CGGATTAACGATTAGAGTATTGCAAACAGTATATCCGGCCCTGTGTCGCTAAAAATATTAAAGTCGCGTACTTTTCCAACTTTTATATTATGAGAACCACTTGTTGAAAATTATATTGGGAGCCAATTCAATGATCCTTTTCTGGGGAGCCAATTCAATGTTCGATGAGGTACTTTACCTAATATTGGGAGCCAATTTAATGGTCACCGCGCAATGCAACTCCTTGCATAATTATCCATAGGTAAAATAGGCATCTGTGGATAAATATGCGATAAGTGACATTGCGCATGCACATATCTACCACCTAATTCGGTGAATCGTAGCTGACATTGATTATCAGCAATGTTTTTTTGTATTGATTTAATACGCTATGGCTTCATCCATAGAATACGATCTAAGTCGAATATCGTATGTTTCTTGCTAATGCGCTACTCGATATTTACAAAAACAATATTCCACTTGTTTTGCTCAAAGCAGAAGAAAATAAACTGAATATCTTCAAAATTGAGTGAACATTCAACGCATTTCATATTCTGTTTTTTGTCAATTCACTCAATTGGCCGTAACTAGAAGTAGGACGAAAAGAAAACATTTTGAAGAAAATTTTAGTAATGAACCAGTAGTAAACCCTAGGCTGAAATTTAAAATTTATACTTATTTTGGCGCACATGATGCAGCAATAATGGCTATAGAGAACAGATTTCACTCGACTGCACAAAATCTTTTAAGAGATATATACCTATCATTATTCTCGAAAAATTGTTTAAATTAGGTTAAAAACGAAAAACAACCTGCAGATGTGTTCTGTACATTTTGTGTTTGCATTACCTATTAAAAA
>NW_021778624.1:0-825 GCF_005508785.2 Acyrthosiphon pisum | reverse complement strand
CATTTGGACTTTTAAGACTGTTAGGTATATAACATAAAGACATAGTATGGTACCATAATATGGACATATGGTATACAGGCCCGGATTGAACCGGAGAGCTACCGAGAAAATCTCGGTGGGCCGCGTAAAATTTGGGCCGTTATTATTTTTGGACAAAAGTAGTCTAGTATTTTTAGATAGTGATATAGTAAAATATAGACCCAAATACACGGTTAAAACAATAGATGCGTCAGCTGTATAATACTGATGTATAGTGTATTGGTTATTTAATCCTCAAGAATTGTCAATCGCGATAATACACGCTAGAGCAGTAAAGATAGAAATTTAAAATCTCGGTGGGCCGAAAACTCTCAATCCGGCGCTGATGGTATAGTTTGAAATGTGTCTTTGATAGGTATATTAGTTCAATATCATAAAACCAACACTTTGTAAGTAACACAAATAAACAAAGATTACCTTTCAGTTGTTACAGTGACATTTGGAATAGGTCTAGATAGGTGTCCGGCTA
Organism: Acyrthosiphon pisum; assembly: GCF_005508785.2. Taxonomy (NCBI): domain Eukaryota; kingdom Metazoa; phylum Arthropoda; class Insecta; order Hemiptera; family Aphididae; genus Acyrthosiphon; species Acyrthosiphon pisum. Next base: position 317 of record NW_021778624.1, on the reverse strand, counting down.
AAAATATAAAAAAAACATGTAATAACATTTTTATAAATCAAAATTCAAAAGTATGATGAATAGTATAATTTATAATTTATATCCATTATTGTTGGCACATATTATAAAGTATTCATATACATTTAAATAACATTTCTATTACATATCATTAAATTTTTTAATAATTTAATTTTGTTCAGTACCTATTAACATAGTAGGACTCCGCGCACATTAAGAGCATGACCAGTTAGCCGTTTAAAACCAGTTTTTTTCCATGTTCCCTGGTCTTGCTCTTAATGTGCACAGATTATAAATAATTATAAAATTGAACACTTAAA
>NW_021778623.1:0-1571 GCF_005508785.2 Acyrthosiphon pisum | reverse complement strand
ATTGGATGCTTATTGGATATAGAATTGTAGAGATGACATATATTACGCACCCCACGTTGCTACAGAATAGTTTTAGATATGCTACTATATAGAATAATATACACAATACACACATTAGAATAAATTTCTAATGATCTATAGCAGGCACCGGCAACCCGCGGCCCGCGGGCCGCATGCGGCCCTCGGAACTTTTTGCTGAGGCCCTCCAAATATAATTCATGGTGTTTAAAATTTTAATTTTGTAGCTTAAATTGTTATAAATATATAAATAATATTTAATCAATGCGAGATAAGCTATGATCGAAAACGTAATCTAATCTTATGTAATGTATATATCGTCGATTATGACAAATACGTATTGATTATGGCCTTAGTGGCTTAGTGCAGTTCGTTTCGAAACATTCCAACGTGAAGTTTAAATTTCAACTGTTTTATAATAACCTATCAATTCAATGTCAAAAAAACGTAAAATTAGTGATGAACATCGTACATTCAACGAATCATGGACGGATTTATATTTTTTTATCGAAAATAAAGGTAAACTATTATGTTTAATTTGCAAAAAAACCATTTTAACTGTAAAAAAGTATAATGTTAAACGTCACTATGAAACAGAGCATAAATTAAAATTTGACACTCTCACTGGTGATCTTAGACAGATTAAAATAAACAATTTTAAAAGTTCATTAACTAATCAACAAAATAGTTTTAAATTACAACATAATCAAAACGAATCAGGAGTACGAGCTAGTTTCGTAGTTGCTGAAATGATAGCCAAGTGTAATCGTCCATTCAACGACTCTGAGTTTATAAAAAAATGTATGTTAGCCGTTGTAAATGAAATATGCCCTGAGAAAAAAAAACAATTTGAAGACATCAGTCTCTCAGCTAGGACCTGTGTTAGACGTACCGAAGAGTTAGGAACAAATTTAATATTCAAACTGAAAGAAAAAGTTTCTAAATTTGATTGTTTTTCTATCGCAACTGACGAAAGTACTGATGTTTGTGATACTGCTCAGTTATTAATATTTATTAATAAAATTGTACCAGAATTATCAAATGAAAAGTGGGTTCTTAATCTGGCATTTTTAACTGATATAACAACTTTATTAAATGAGCTGAATACAAAACTGCAAGGTAAAGACAAATTGTTGTCAGATATGTATTCAAATATAAAATCATTTCAAGTGAAATTAAAATTATTACACAAACATATTAATGAACAGCACTTGGATCATTTCGTATGCTGTAAAACTGTATTAGAATCAACCAAATCAACTTTAAATTGGGAAACTACAAAAATTAATTTTTTAAATATAATAGAAAACCTACAAAATGAATTTTCAATACGATTTTCTGATTTTTACGTACAAGAAAATAAAATCCAATTGTTTCAAAACCCTTTTTCTGTCGACATTGACGATGTTGAATCTAATTTACAGATGGAAGTCATAGAATTGCAAAACAACGATATTCTTAAAAATGCTTTTAAAGAAAGTAATGACCTAAAAATATTTTATTCAAGTCTTTCTGAAATAGATTTTAAAGGCATTAAAAGTTTTGCTAAAAAA
>NW_021778621.1:0-789 GCF_005508785.2 Acyrthosiphon pisum | reverse complement strand
TCAAATCTGAAATTATTCAAATAAAACATTTAAAAATAAAGAATTAAATATTATAAATAATAACTAGAGCGCGGATTTTTATGCACTTAAAAGTATCGAAATATGCCATATAATATGCTGTAAAAATCATGAAAATATGCAAAAAATATGCAGTCAAAATCATGAAAATATGTAAAAATATGCAGTCAAAATCATAAAAATATGTAAAAAAATATGCAAGAATTTTTTATTTATTTAAAATGTACAACAAAACTTATAATATTAATAACTTTAACGCCTAAAAAAAAAAAAATTTAGGACATTTTCTGAACAACTTAATTTATTATTAAAATTAATAATCATATGCATTTCAAGTTTCGGCATATTCACTATTTACAGACAACGACAAACGATGTAACCGAGTGCCCAGTGGTATGTCGATAACCGACCGACACAGAAAAAGCGATTAAGTTTACGTCGTAATCGATTATTTATTTATCTTATAATGTTATAAATAAATATAATATAATATATAAATTATTATTTAGTGACTATAAAATTTAGTTTTAATTTTTCTACTTGACAAAATATTATTTTATACATTTTTTTAAATTTTCACTTCAATATGCAATAAATTTTGAATTTTGCCAAAATATGCAAAAATTTGCAATAACCTTTAAATATGCAGAAATATGCAAAAAAAAATTTCACCATTAGATTCAAATTATGATGATTCGTAGGGATAACTGACAAAAATCCAAAAATATTAAAAGGAAAAAAATATGCAATTGCATAGGAATCCGCGCTCTA
>NW_021778620.1:0-1004 GCF_005508785.2 Acyrthosiphon pisum | reverse complement strand
TCAACATGAATAATAATATGGTACTATATCCGTAAAGTAAAAGGTAATCATTGATTATAAATTCTAATATGTATAAACAACTATGAAACATTGTAACGTATGAAGGTGCGATGTCGGTACGACGCGCAGTAGACGTATTTTTTTCGGTGTATCACGGATTCTATAGGTATTATAATTATTTAACACGTCTTTGATGAGTAGTAAAATTACGCATAATATAATATAGTTTATACTTATACATTTTTAGATTCTGAGCGGAGCGAGAGAGCTATTGTTTTTACAATGGTGTTTATTTTTATTTTTTTTTTATTTTTTTATCCTGTATACAAAATTTCTTCCAGAAGGAGTGTTTCGATTTCAACATATAAGTACCTTATCTTTTAGAAAATTGGATCAAGATGGTACTTTAGAGAGGTCATTTTTCGATTTTCTCTATAGTTATTTAATTCCACTGGAAAAATCACCGAAAAATACGCTTTGTTTATCACCATAGAAACGAATAAAAAATTGTAATATTTTAATATTAGTTCAACTTGATTACCTACATGATAAAATAAATAATAACAATATAAAATATCCAGACTGACAAACCGTCTCCGCTCAGAATCGTTTTTCTTATACAATGATATTATATCATTGAATTCAAATTTAATACAACCATTATACAATGACACACTTGTAATCTACTGTACAGCAGAACGACATCCACTTACCTGCTTTTTTTTATTATTATTATTATTACGTATATAATAATATGTTTAGCTGCTGAAATTGTATTGACCATTATAATGACTCCTATAAAAGTATATGAGTAACTATAACCAAATCTAAACTCAAATGTAGTGTATTATTAATTTTCATAACCTATATAGGTAGTATAAAAACCATGTATTATAGGTTTATAGCACCAACAACAGAATTATGCATACTGGACAATGCCAATGAAATTGTCACACGTTTTCTGAATTTCTGATTTTCTCTCGAAGGTGTAGTCATGAGATATT
>NW_021778619.1:0-635 GCF_005508785.2 Acyrthosiphon pisum | reverse complement strand
AATTTTTCTTTTGTTTTTTACGGCGCTTTAAAAAACATCTTAGAAAGTATCAAATAGATTCACTTTCCTATTCAGAAAAGATACCGTTTAAGAAAATCTAAGCATTTTTACTATCCTAAGAGGTGATAACAGACACGAACATAAAAAAATAAAAATAAAAAAAAAAAAAAAAACACATCATTGTAAAAACCAATATATTCATTGCTCTGCTCAGAATCTAATAAAATTGGAAACTGAAAATGTTCCTAAATGGTTCAAAACCAATCAAAATATTTTGAAAATTGTATCGTGTATAGAAAATGCGAATATTAACAACCAGTGAAAATTCCACGTAGGTATATTTGTTTTAAAATCACACCAAAAACCAAAATCGATTTTGTCAAAAACCGATTTTGAGTAAAAATTCCCATTTTTCCTTAATTTTTATGCTGTTTTTCCCGGCGCTTTTGAAAACTATCGAGAATTTTAAAATTTTACTTCCTAAATGCACCAATTAGATTCACTTTCCCATGGAACAAGATACTGTTGAAGAAAATCGAAGCAGTTTTACTGCCCCAAACCGTGATAATAGACACAAAAATAAATTCATGTAATTCATTGAATTGTGTAATAGGTACTTAAATAGTAGTTTGTAT
>NW_021778618.1:0-831 GCF_005508785.2 Acyrthosiphon pisum | reverse complement strand
TAGTACAGTCTAGAGATCGAAGTATTTTTATATTTGTATTAACGCAGAAAACTACAACCAGTCGGAGATATCCTGGATTTCGGAAAACGGAGGAACAGTGTACATAGGTAAAATTTTGTTGGTAAATTGTTATACAGGTCAAGTATACGGAAGCCATCAGTCATGGAAGACTCGGTGAAGATAACAAAATTATGTGCGGAAAACTGGCCGTTAAGGAAGTTCCAGATGAAGGTCATACTTAATGCCTTAGAAGTAGGTGGTATAGTTTCAGGTGAATGGACTAAACCAGGATTACCTATAAAGAAGTCGTCGGAAACAGAGACGACTGAGGAAGCCAAAGCACGTTGGCAAAAGCATACAAACGCTTGGCTAAAAGCGGACGGTAAATGTCAAAAAATAATAGTTACCTCAGTGGACGATGGTCCATTACAATATTTGATTAACTGTGAGTCTGCATTTGAAATTTGGGAAAAACTGTTGAGTATTTACGAACAGAAGTCTGAGGCAAGTAAATATTTGCTTCAACAACAATTTTTCAGTTATTCAAGGGAACCGACAGATGACATGTCGATGCATATTTCTAAATTGGTCAATTTAGGAAGGAAACTGAGAGTAGCGGATGAACAAGTTTCGGAAAACATGGTTATGACAAAAATACTAATGACACTACCAAAGGAATATAATCATTTTTACCATAGACCTATTAACAGATGGACTGCGCTTCCTTACCCCCCTGTCAACATAATCGTGTCCACAACATAAACTATTCCTCGCGGAAGAAAAAATTATCGTTTTCAACTTTTCTTCCATGGGTTTTGATATCCTGCTTCA
>NW_021778617.1:0-1557 GCF_005508785.2 Acyrthosiphon pisum | reverse complement strand
ATGATCTTCGATCAACGATATTGTATAGATAGGTAATTATAACAAAGGATGCCACATACCGATAGATTCAAAAGGTTCCAGTCCCTGTTGTGACTTACAATACATTTATATACAATATTATATAACATAAGCATAACATAAAAAGTCCATTTGCATCGAGAGAGAGAGAGATCGCTTTTCTCTCTTCCTCATTAATAAAACCTCTTGCGTTGTATACATAACATGTTCATTCTTTTATTATCTATTGGTACAACGTACTCTTAAGGATAAAGACCATAATATGTAATATTATTATTTCATAATGATTTATACCATTGTATTTGGCTGTCGTGTAGAATTTCAGAAGCGGACGGCAAGCCGTGAGAAACAGTACACGTGCATAACCGGCACGTGTACTGTTTCTCAATTAACAAGAAACAATTGCCGGTACTGCCGGTGGAAAAAGATTGTGCAAGTGGGGATGTACAACAAAAATAACATACGGGTGACAAACGCTCATTTTTCGAAAATTATAACTTTAAAATGCCCGAAACCTATTTAATTTGTTTCAAATATTCTGTTCGTATGCGTCACTCATAAACGTCCTTTGCTCGCTACACTATTTGCATACGTGATTGATTTATTACGATATAAACATATGTCTTATATTATAGATCGGGGGTCTCCTGCAAATGGGCGGCTCACGGACTAATTATATCCGGTCCGCAAACAAGAAAAAAAGTAACAACCGTTATGTAATACATCCTAGTGTTGTAATTTATCATTTTTGTTCATTGGTTTTTACCGACGACGTCTGCAATTTTGATGGCCCGCCAAAAATTTCCAAATTCCTAACGTGGATAGTAAATTGTACATCGAAAACAAAATTAAATTGTCAAATACGATGATACAGATTACAACGCGGGAATGTACATTTTTAAATAGATTCTGACAGGTAGTCTTTGAAATATTTGGGTAGTCGAGATAACACATAAGTACCCAAATACCATATTCAATCATAATAATTAAACTAAAATACAGTCATTTACTATTGCTCATCTTCAATTTTGTACCTATGTCTTAGTCTTATCATAAAACAAATGGTTTTCTCAAAATAAAATAAAACACGTAAACACAACTACTCAGTTATATTCATAAAAACAAAAACAAATTATTTAGTAGTTACTATGCATTAATTATACTTAAGCAGCAAGAAATATAATATTTATTATTGCTTGAAACAATTATCACAATATAAAATATAAATAAAATAAGTAGATTGGTACTGTTACGTTAGTTGATGAAAGTCATAGTTATTATAAGGTTTTTAATAAAAAGTTGCTACAAAATGTTTGGGGAGAGCTAAAATGCTAAAAAAAAACCTATTCCTATTTAAAAACAAAATTCCAGAAATGACCTTGAGTATTTACCCTGTATGTACAGCCATCTTCTCTTTACTTTTCTCTCTCTCTCTTTCTTCTATCATCTGTCTTTCAACACCGAGCATGCCATCAAGTTATCGTTATTGTAATTACCATTACTATGTATAATCTATGCTATTACTGATAATTATAGTTA
>NW_021778616.1:0-1717 GCF_005508785.2 Acyrthosiphon pisum | reverse complement strand
AAGTTTGGATTACATTAATGTTAGACTTTTTGCAGCACCCCCACAATTGAAGTCCATATGTCCAGATTGGTTTGAGTATTAAAGAGATTGCGTCTAGAGGCAATTATTTTATCTGTGTCTCAGTACCGTGTATTTTCGCGGAGACTGTCCACACGGCACACACTATGTCAATTCATATTTTTAAAAACATTAACACATAGGTATATGACATTGACTAAATACAATCTTATTTAATAGGACTGAAGAATTACAATTAAAATAAGGTGGGCTTGATGTACATTAAATGTCAAAAAGTTAATTTTAAATGTTTATAATCTTTTCCATAAAGTAATTTGAAATATTCTTACTTAATGCTATAACATTCTCTCTAGTAAAATTTTTTTTTCAGCATCAGCCATGGTGCACTTCAAACAAAAACTTACTACAAGCCCATCATTGAAGACAATAAACATAAGCTATGTTCTGAAGGAAGACATTACAAAGAAACATTAACAATAAGTTGTACAGACTTACCAGAACCATTCATAACAGAAACAAACGGAGCGGGAGAAATAACCATAAGAGACAACAATTGCCAAGTATTCGGAAGAGATGCAGTATTAGTCGCCACAGAGGATATTACGAATAGTAAAAGAAAGGACTTTATACCTGTGGCTAACATGAAAAATATTTTGGAGAAAATACTTGAACATATACACAAATTTGAAGCAAATGAAAAATGGGAAAACAAACCAACTATACAATTAACAGATTTACGAGACACATCCAGATCCTTAAACGAGATACAACAAATGATTGATCAAGAAATTTCTAGAGAACAAAATCAAAAACACCAATTTATACATAGTAATCTATTATACGTAACAATATTACTAGCAGCACTATCTCTAATACTCATAATAGCAATATATATACTAATAAAATGCAGATATATTAGTAACGGACAAATAAGAGATATGCCAGGAAGGATAGTTAGATATAGAACACCGAACAGAAGCGATTACGTAAGAGGATTCGAAGAGACATCATTCACCGCACCACCATCACCAAGATAAATAGAATAAAGAAAAAAAATAATAATAAATATTATTAATAGTAACTAGTCATAACAAATTATTTAATATATTTAAATTAATTAAATAAATTAAAAAAAAAAAAAAAGAACAAATAAATATTAAGTAATAAGTAAGCAATAAGCAAAAGATAGTTAATAATAGAATTAATGTACGTTATAATAATGATTATGTTTCAGAAAATAGACAAGAGGATAACGAAAATAAAATAATTAAAATAAATATGGGTGAAAACGCACCTGTTAATTTGGAATATTCAATACCTTTACACGTGATTGATTTTATTAAAGAATTAAAAGAAGAATTACTAGATAGTGCACATATTCAGTCAGTACGAGAAGATATGGTATACGTAAGTTGTTTCAGACAACACGTGATAGAGGCAAATGACAAAATGCCCATACCGTTAAACAATGAAACATTAGATTTAGTGATGACTCCATTAACTGAATATCTTCTACCAATTTGTAATTCACATCCGATTAGATCAATAATACCGATATGTATAGTAATAAGTGAAGAATTTGATCGATTAATTTCTAGACGTGAACTCTCCAATTACCTTTTCGAACAAATCCAATGATAAATATAAAAAAATATAAAACGTACAAACAAAAAAATAATAAAACACGTAATACATTAGT
>NW_021778615.1:0-812 GCF_005508785.2 Acyrthosiphon pisum | reverse complement strand
GAATGTTTATACATATTAGCATTTTCTAAATACCATACAATTTTGAAAATATTTTGACTCTTTTTGAGCTGTTTACGGACATTTTCAGTTTTCAATTTTTTAAATATTTTTTCTATAAATATCAATAAAGTTTTATCTGTTGAGCCCAAAAGTGTAAAAATTTAATACAAGGCTCCTGATATATTGTTACAATAGAAATTCAAAAATATTAAAAATACATAGGCACAATTTTTTTTTATAAGCATTCGAAGTTGAAATTTTGACAAAATTTATTAAATTTAAAATTGAATAATTATTTTGTAGTTAAAAAATTTATAAAATGTTCAACTTTTTTATCTAAGGATTGAAAATTTAAAACAAAATTCCACGTAAATATTTAATTCTGTTGCCAAAAATTCTAAGAAATACATAAGCACAGTTTATTTTTATAGTCATTTTAAGTTCAAATTTGGACGAAATTACATATTGAAAAACCTGGAATAACTATTTTAGTTATTTTGTTGTGATTGTATAATATTATTTGTGGGTACTTGAAACTTCTAAAGTACCTATACTATTATATATCTATGATAGTACCACGGTTTTTTGTTGATGTATAGCACGTTACCTAATGGATATTGTGATATGATTAATTTGGAATTTATTATTGATACCTATTATGGGTCAATTTTTTTTTAATACTATAGATAAGTATACCTATATAATAGGTATGTCTAATACCTAGACTGACAAACCGTTTCCGCTCAGAATCGTTTTTCTTATACAGTGATATTATATCATTGAATTCAAATTTAATACTATCCATTATACAG
>NW_021778614.1:0-1049 GCF_005508785.2 Acyrthosiphon pisum | reverse complement strand
GTTGTTATGGATCACGTTATCACAATACGTTGAGTAGATAACTGATAAATATTTTATTTGATTAAATCATTAAAAAAAATATAATATTATGTAGGTATGAGCACAGAATATAACAATCAGAATGGACACTGATAACATTTAACATAGGCAGCATAGGACAATTTTTTGAGTCAGTCGGCCATGACACCGACGGCATACAGTAGGGCCAGTTCAACCGAACAGTTTGACCAGTTTTCACTGAAAAAAAAAGTGGAACCCATTTTTACAATAAAAAATCACGATAACGTAAAAACGTAGTACTTATCATTACTATACTCAGTGTGAACATTTATACAAACGTAAAAATTCTTTATTTTGCCATAGCAATGTGCACACTGTATACCTTCGGTGTCATGGCCGACTGATTCTCTATTATCGGCCCGCCGCCCAAGAGTGTCCACCCCCTGGTATGAGGTAGGATAATCAAGCTAAACGGTTGTCAACATTGAAGTATTTTTGGGGATGTTGGAATTGTTTTCAAGTTTGTCCTATAATCATTAAACAATAAGCATAGTTATACCTAGAGTATGCAAATTTATGTGTAAATACAACCATCAGAAGATTTATAATAGTATCCAGTTCATCTCAAATATAAAACAACATAAATCAAATGTTTGATTTTATCAAAACAAAAAAAAAAAAAGTGTTAATGGTAAATTATAGCTCATAAAAAAACAATCTTGGTTGTAATTAGCCAGGTACCTACCTAATATTAATTTTTTAGATTTAGTGATTTAGTTAATTAGGAATTTCATGTATTGAGTATTAAGGATTTTTAAAGATCTTTAATAAATACCTACCTATTACAATAATCTTAACAGAAAAATAAGGGTATCCTATAATTTTTTTGTGGCTTGAATATGTGTAGATATTTTATACCTACAAAATCCTGGGTAGTGGGTAAACATGTTGTATTTCCCTGACTATCTCATAATGTATAATGTTCACTTAATTACAAGGTTTTAATAAAAAAGAATCCATTTAATAATCAAGTTAATGATTTGAAATTG
>NW_021778613.1:0-753 GCF_005508785.2 Acyrthosiphon pisum | reverse complement strand
GTTGTTGGATAATATTATGCATTATAAATATTTGTATATTACCTAGTGCCTTACCTATTTATTAGTACCTAATTTAATAAGTGTTTTTAGTGATAAATGTAAAATTATTTTATTTTGGTGGTGATCATATGCAACATGAGTAATATATTTTGTTTTTTTTTATATTTAATGTTATTCTATAAAACGTATCATACTTTTATAGTATTTAAATGATTAAATGTAGGTACCTACATTTATAAAATTTATATATATATATTTATATACCTACATTTTAAAAATACCTACCTAAAAAAATTTACAAGAGGTGATTAATATATAAATGTTGCTAGGTTACTTACAAGTAAGTAATAGGTAAACAATAAATATAACCTAATCATTAATAAGGATAAATCATATTTTATCACTGCTAATTTTTTTATTTTTTTGGACGGCCCATTTTAGTCTTTGCACACGGGCCTCCAATGGCCTATTATACCCAGGGTCACTGTATAATGGATGGTATTAAATTTGAATTCAATGATATAATATCATTGTATAAGAAAACCGATTCTGAGCGGAGACGGTATGTCAGTCTAGGTATAAGACATAATATTATATTATAATCTATAGTATTTAAAAAAAATTGACCTATAATAGGTACCTTTAATAAATTCCAAATTAATCATATCATAATATCTATTAGGTACTTATAACGCGTTATACATCAACACACAAACCGTGATACTATCATAGATACATCATAGTATACTTTAT
>NW_021778612.1:0-1010 GCF_005508785.2 Acyrthosiphon pisum | reverse complement strand
GCCGACCGACAACTAAAATTTGCCGCCGACGACTATGACATAGCGCACAACGACTACGATTTGCCGCACTTCAACTAAGACTTGTCGTCCGTTCACCATGACTTGCCAGCCGTACAACACGAAATGTCACAGTCATCGGTTGAAAAATCGTAGTCCTAGTTCGGTAAGGCGTATAGGTGAACGGGCGGCAAATCATGGTGAATGGTCGCCCAAAATAGTTTGGCAAATGGCGGAACGATTTTGGGAGACCTTTCACCACGTTTTGCCGCCCGTTCACCTACACGCCTTACTGACCTAGAACTTCAACTTGTCGCCCGACGACTATGACAAGTCGACCGTTCACCACGACTTGTCACCACACGACTTGTCGCTCAAAATAGTCGAACTATTTTGGGCGACAAATCATGTGTTGACAAGTCGTGGTGTACGGCTGGCAAGTCATGGTAAACGGACGACAAGTCTTTGTTGAAGTGCGGCAATTCGTAGTCGTTTTGCGGCAAGTCATAGTCGTCGGTCGGCAAGTTGTAGTCGTCGGTCGGCAAGTTGTAGTTGTTGGTCGACATGTCACGGTCGTCGGTCGGCCCGTTGTTGTTGTCGGACGACATGTCACGGTCGTCGGACGGCAAGATGTGGTTGTTGGACGGCAAGTTGTCGTTCGGCAAGTTGTCGGTCTGCAAGTTGTTGGTCTGCAAGTTGTCGTTCGGCAAGTTGTCGGTCGGCAAGTTGTCGATCGGCAAGTTGTAGTCGGAGGAGAACATTCATCGTCAGGCCACATATCTTCAACTATGATTCGGAAATTTCTGTCGTCGATTGGCGTGCAGGTGGACGGCGTGCAGGTGGACGTCGTGTAGGTGGACGGCGTGCAGGTAGATGTCGTGTAGGTAGACGGAGTGGGATTTTCCTTCACCGGCCACGAAGGTGGTGCCTGCAGCGTAATGTGAAAAATGAATATTGGCGGTGGTGACGTGCACGGCGGTCGCTTCGAGTTGTAGTATTCATAGCCCGTCTGC
>NW_021778611.1:42608-43172 GCF_005508785.2 Acyrthosiphon pisum | reverse complement strand
GGTCGGTCTAACCGCCGGCCGGATCTTTCGCTCGGTTAGCGGACGTCGCGACCCGTTGGGCGCCGGCCGAATGGCCCGGGTGACGTTCGTCGCGTCGGTCGCGTTTCGGCGTGACCGTTCGCGCCGAGCCCCGGTGCTCATGGTCGGCTCGCCCGACGGCAAGAACCGTCGACGCGGCCCCGTCGCAGGCGGGGTCCCGTCGGTCGGCGACGTGTTTCCAGCTACTTTCCGACCCGTCTTGAAACACGGACCAAGGAGTCTAACGTGTGCGCGAGTCAACGGTGATCTTACCAAAAACCACGTTTGGCGCAATGAAAGTGAACCGTTTACGGTGCGGACGATGGCCTAACGACCGAACCCACCGGCGTTCCCAGTCGCGCTGGTCCGCAGTCCGGGGGCGTCTCCGCCAAGTCGGCTTCTGCCGGCTGGGGGCGCACCCTTAGCGCACACTGTTGGTACCCGAAAGATGGTGAACTATGCCTGGCCGGGATGAAATCTGTGGGAAACCCTGATGGAGGTCCGCAGCGATTCTGACGTGCCAATCGATCGTCTGATCTTGGGTAT
>NW_021778610.1:0-1164 GCF_005508785.2 Acyrthosiphon pisum | reverse complement strand
AGTCGATGATTTATCCTACTACTGTGCTTATTCGCCCGTCAACTATCTAACCAAATATTATGTAATAAGTAATATCTGATAATACTGATAATAGTAATTTTAATAACAAAATTGTCACAATTGTGAAGGTACGCCAGTACACCACACTATCTATGATAAAATAGATTTTAATCTTGTTTAAATCGTGGCGCCTAATTAAAAAAAAAGAAAAACCGGTTTCAGAGTGGTTACCGGTAATTTTGAAGAATTAAAACCGCTTACAAACCGATAACCGGTAACCGCATTTTTAGAGATCATTTTAGTAACCGGTAATCAATTACCAAAAATTCTAAAAACCCCGAAAACCGGTAACCGGTTTTGAAAAATTGTCCGGGTCCTACAGGACCCGGTAACCCATTTCCTTGGAAGCGGTTTCAAGCCCTGATTTAAAGGCAACCTAACCTCCCAGGTATGTAGATGTCTGGTTGCGAACAACCTGTGCGTACCAAGTGAAATTAAAACGTTCCATAAAGCTAATTAAATGCTCTAAATTACTTATATAGACACCTGTAGATGTGGTCAACCTATCATAACATTATTATTGTTCATAAGTACTTATTAAGTACAGTTAAATGCATATATGCGAACTAACTACAATTGGTGGAAAATCTTTAAAAAATATGATTTATAAGATGAAAAAAGTTTTTGATGATAGATTGTTAATGCAGTATACCTATTATGGTTTAATAGGAACAAAAACAATTTTTAATTGTTGTCTATTAACAAATCAATCTTTGGTAAGATTATAATTTATGTTATTAAACAAATAATAAACTTTTTTTATTCTATTAATTGCTTAAATAATTTATATTTGCTAATTATTATAATGATATTTAAACCTAACATAGGTAATGGTCCTTTTCATAAAATATATCTTTAAAAAAAAAAAGTTATAATTGTAACATAAATGGTCTATAATCAAAATTTAAAAAAAAAAATAATATTTACAACTTTTTTTAAAATTTTTATTCATCTGTTGCAAAATTTACCTTTTCCTAAAAAGTTTTTTTAGTAAGAACAAACAGTAATTACTGTTTTGAACAAAACTACTTAACATTTTCCCTGAACTTAATTAGGTATTATAATTATTATTATGATATACTATATTTCACTTGCCATCTTTTA
>NW_021778609.1:0-831 GCF_005508785.2 Acyrthosiphon pisum | reverse complement strand
TTTTTTTTATTGCCCAAAAAAAATATATTGTCGATGGTACCGATTACTTTTCAACAGTCAGTGGTGAAATAATGAATTAATGCCCGGAGACCACACGTCTCCGTTCCCGTTTCACCGTTCACACTTGTCCGGACATGTCGATTCCCGGGCTGAACACGTCCGGGAACCCGGAAAGAGAATCGTCTCCGACGATAATTTCCAGACCCAGATCGCGCACGGACGCCCGGCCCGGACCCGTCCCGGATAAGTGATAACGGTCGTATTTAAAACTCAATAGATAATTGTTTTCTTGCACCCGGACGGATTCCGGCACGGACCCGGGCCGGAGCAGTGGGAATGGACCTTAACATGGCCATAATTATACATTTTTTAGGGTGGTTATAATTATGACATTTAAATATATACAGTACAAATATAAATTGCGCAATTTAATTTTATAATTCCTATGTAAAATTAATTTTTTGGTTCTTTTTTTAAAAATAATGACAGCGTCATTTATATATTTTGATGTTATTTTACTATGAATTTAACATCAAAGTCAATAAGTCATTAAAGTAAGTACTGACAATATAACATTTCCTTGCTGATTCCTCAAAAACGATTTTAATTAACTGGCTAACTTAATCATGGTGTAAAATTGTAAACAGTGCAAATATACATGCAATGGTTTGATTGAACCTGCGATTTCACTATGGGCCCTGGCCTAGGGGGCCACCCCCCTAAATACACCACTGGTAACAATCATTAATTTATTATCCGTACAACATATTTTGTACGTTGATGAGCATTTGAATACTGTTTGTATGCCAGGTGACAAAAAGTTTTTTTTTT
>NW_021778608.1:0-752 GCF_005508785.2 Acyrthosiphon pisum | reverse complement strand
TAACTACAATTTCACAACACACCAATAATCCAACTATAATCCAATATTCAAACGTAAGTAAAATCCTACCAAAAAAGAAAACTATATATTTTCCCATATATTTCCTTAAATAATAAGTACATTTGAATTATTTAAGCAGTAAAACCTTTATTATTATAATATTAATAAAAAAAAAAAAGTGGGCAAGTGGGTGTCGCTCTGCTGTACAGTAGGTTACAACTGGGTCACTGTAAAGGATGGTGTTAAATTATAATTCAATGATAATATAATATTATTGTATAAGAAAAACGATTCTGAGTGAAGATGGGCAGTCAGTCTATAATAATATTACCAAGTATATTTGATGATATTATTGTAAATAAAGTAATATATGTATAACCTATTTACGTGGAACAATGTTTTAAATTTTAGCTACAAAATAATTATTACATTTTAAATTGTATACTATTTTTCAAAATTTGAACTTTAAATGCTTATAAAAAAAAAATTATACTGCGTATTTATTGTTTTTTTAATTTCTAAGAAGCATACAGAAAAATCAAAATATCATATAATATTATCATAAGTTATTTGATCGTACAAATTAAGTTTACTAGATTAAGATTTTTAAATATAATATTTTGTCAAAAAACTTAGTCTAAAGTGATATTTGGCTACTATAAAACTGTTAGGTATGTTTTTATTTTACCTCTTAGGGGTAGTACTGAGAATGGTTCCTGTTCATCACTTGCGAAATACCAGTGTGAAACGGA
>NW_021778607.1:0-721 GCF_005508785.2 Acyrthosiphon pisum | reverse complement strand
TAAATTTTTACAACATTGGATATTCACTCGATTTCTCATGTAACGATTTCATATTTTGTTGTAATTCAAAAACGAATAACTGTAGATACATGGAAATTTCACTAAATGTTTATATTAGCATTTACTATACTCCATACAGTTTTGGAAATATTTTGACTCTTTTTGGGCTGTTTACGGACATTTTCAGTTTTCAATTTTTTTAGTTTTTTTTTCTATAAATATCAATAAAGTTTTATCTATTGGGCCAAAAAGTGTAAAAAATTAATACAGGGCTCCTGATACATAGTTACAAAAGCAGTTGAAAAATATTACAAATACATAGGCACAATTTTTTTTATAAGCATTTAAAGATCGAAATTTGACAAAATTTATCAAATTTAAAATTGAATAATTATTTTGTAGTTAAAAATTTATAAAATGTTCAACTTTTATATCTAAGGATTGAAAATTTAAAACAAGATTCCACGTAAATATTTAATTCTGTTACCAAAAATTCTAAGAAATACATAAGCACAGTTTATTTTTATAGTAATTTTAAGTTCAAATTTGGACGAAATTACATATTAAAAAACCTGGAATAACTATTTTAGTTATTTTGTTGTGATTGTATAATATTATTTGTGGGTACTTGAAACTTCTAAAGTATACTATTATATATCTATGATAGTACCACGGTTTGTTGTTTATGTATAACGCGTTACCTAATGGATATTGTGATATA
>NW_021778606.1:0-960 GCF_005508785.2 Acyrthosiphon pisum | reverse complement strand
CCGGGCACACGGGCCCCAAGGCTTACATACATTTGGGGGGCCCCGGGCCCAACCTGGAGCAGACACTAAAATTGTCTAAAAACGCAAAATTTAATAGTTACTCACAATCATTTTTTTTTTATGTTCAAACATTAGTGTAGTTGTAGGTATACTAATATTACTTATTAGATTAAGTATGTTAAAATAGAATGGTAAGTTTTAGTATATTATAAAATCAAATGGTACTAGATAGAATCACGTATGTGGTGTGTACTATGTTAGAAAAAGGTGGGTATCAAGATGTATTCAAGTGTCAACGTTTCATACTTTCTTAGTAGGTACTATTAATTTTTCCATAAGATCTATTTTTATCGCGTCTATGGGTTGTTGTTTGTCGAATTGTCAGGAGAACAACTGACTGATACTCGAAAACGACGAGGGTTGTCGAGTGACAACGTGCCATAAAAGTAATGTTATTACTTATTATTGTTTATTTATAAACTATTAAAATGTCGTGTTATACCAAGAATAATATCGAAACAATATTATATAATACATACAATAAAAATTAATTTAGGAACGGGCCCAAAAAGAATATCGCACACGGGCCACTTATTATGTAGTTGCGACACTGGTGACGCAGAAGGTTTCTTTTAATATTTAATTTAACAGTTAAAACTTTTAATGATAGTGAAAATTAAGTGGCATCATTTTTATAAAAGAGCCTAAGGCAAACTTAATAAAGTAAAATTATAGTAAAGAAAGGCATTTTAAAATCTATCCTCCGGTGGCATATTTGTTAATGTTACACTGTGTGTATAAGTACTTATATTATTTAATTTAGATCATTTTAATATTGGTAGGTGAAATTTCATCCCACTGAAGACAAAACTGTAATTAGTGGATCGACTGATGGTATTATAAACTTATTTGATGTTACTCAAACCACCGAGCAAGATGCTCTTCAATCAAGTTTTAATA
>NW_021778605.1:0-1205 GCF_005508785.2 Acyrthosiphon pisum | reverse complement strand
CAATTAATTACGCTCGTCATGTGCTGCGCCCACAAACAGCGGCAGCATTCGTTACTAGATGACAGATGTCCATTTACCATCACCCCGCGCGCGATAACGACAGATTAAATAGTTTGTCACCATATCATCTGTTAAGAAGTATGTTGGATTTTCTGCGATATGTATGAATTGTCCGTGATCATTGGTTGGAACGTATATTGGTATAATGTAATACAATTTGAAAATTTCGGTGATACTTAGTGGAATTTTTATTGAAAATATTATTCTATCGTTCATTGGGTGAAGGTCTATATGTAATATTTTGTAAATTTCTTGTATATTATTTTCATTAAATTTGATAGGGATTTGTAAATTTTCAGGTAGCACATTTTCTATTCGTTTTATTTCTGACAAAACTTGATCTGGTGTAATTATAAAAAACATCTAATTTATTTGTTTGGACGTTTGAGATCATTCTTTGTAACCTCGTTACAAAAATATCTAATTCATCTAATATTATTTTCAATTAGGGATATTAATCTTTGAACAATAATTTCTTTTCGTTCGTCTACTAATTCAATATTGATGTTGTTAATAGTTGTTTCAATTTTTTTAATATTTTTGTCAAATAATAACTTATTGTCATTAAATGTTGTTATAGTTTCATTGAAATTTGTTATTGTGCTCCTTAAACTAGAGACTTGGTAAAACCAAGATAAAATTGAGACATGATTTCAGTATACCGATACGCGTGTTAAGGTTATATTATTTTAATTATTTTCTGTCAGTAGGTTCGAAATGTAAAAATGTCATTGTGGCGTAACACAAAATATATTTTCAACCTTAAAACGGATACCCAAACTTGAGTTTTTTTTTAAATATTATTTTTTTTCGTAACAGGTCGTTAATTTGCATAACGGACATCCCAAGTTCCAATTATTCAAGTAGTCGTGTATAAATGCTTTCTCGCCATAAAACAACGTATTTTTTCCATTCATTTCTATACTAGGCCCTTTTCTGTCACAACTTGGCTTCACCCAATTTTAAATACAAATTAAATTCAAACTATCTGTGTCAGTAGGTAGGTATGTATACCTTATAGTATTATAATTGTTAATATTATAATATTATTATAAAAATTCTGATCTGAATGAATAATAATTGTTCACATAAAAAATCTGCTCAAAAATACTTTCTAAAAATTAGAGCCTGAATATAGTTTATAT
>NW_021778604.1:0-775 GCF_005508785.2 Acyrthosiphon pisum | reverse complement strand
TCCACGGACGTTTCATCCCCGGCAATTATTGAGATAGGACGTTTCGTCCCGGAGAGTTATTAGCCATAGGATGTTTGGTCCCCCGCATACTTTGATAATCTAAATGCATTTATTTTTAATGAACAATTTAATCTTTAAATGACAATACTACAAACTATACAAATACATAATCACAATTGTATTAAGTCAACACAAAATGTAGTAAAAATTAATAAATTAAAATTAAATAGGTACTATAATATTAAGATAAATTATATTTATATTTATATTTATATTTTTTTCCCTTAAAACTAACTATTTTCGGTTAGGCACTACAATACGAACAAAATATAACTGTGTACAGTGAGTGTGTAGAATATTGTGGAAATAGTAAGTATAAAACATTTTATCGAATAGGTTTATCTTAATAACTTTTGATATAGGTACTAAATACTTTATACCTATTTGAAAATCCCATCATTAAATGTATGAAAATAAATTTAGAATTTCAGCTCACAAACCTGTTTGGCTGTATAGTACACGAACAATCTTTATTACTTACCTATAGCCTATATTATAGGTACTGTATTAGCAGTGTTGTAAAAAATACTTTTTAAAAGTATTTAAGTAATTACTCAAATACTCTTAAAATAAAGTAGTAAATAATTATATAATATTACATTGTTATAATGTTAAAGTAAAACCACGACGGCATGGTATTTTTATTTTACAAGAATAATTATAAGTAGAAACAAATTAAGAATTAAAAGAATAAAAATAAGTATTTAATCAAGTA
>NW_021778603.1:0-858 GCF_005508785.2 Acyrthosiphon pisum | reverse complement strand
TAAAAAAAATTTACGTTACGAGGGACCTTAAACAAAAATTCAAGGGGGGGGGGGGGGCTATAGCCAACTTGGACTCATCCAGTCACCCCATTTTACTCATATGTGGCTATAAATTATAATATAACATGCAGTAGGTATAATAAGCGTATAACACGAACACAACGATAATAGCATATTATATTAATAATATCATAGTAACAAAACATAGGCCATAGGTTTTAATAACAATATTATAACATAGATTTTTATTATTATAATAGGTATCATATTCTTTTTTTATATCAGACTAGGTACCGTGTACTAGGTATACTGCAACCCAACACAGTAGGTATATTAATAGGTATCTTTAATCATTAGTTTCTATATTGGTAAATACAAAATAGTTACATCAAGCTACACCAAAGATAAACAATAAACGTAGTCTAACTTGTGACACATATTTATATGCAAAATTGAGAAATGTAAATATGTGTCCATTACATATTTACATAATATTGCACTTTGATAACTGCAGTTGTACCTAACAGTCTTGTAAAAGATACTTTTAAAAAGTATTTAAGTACATATGCAGATACTTATTTTCAAAAGTATTTAAAATACGTATCTGAATAGTTAAAAAAAATAGTATTTAAGTACAAATACAAATACTTTTAAAAATTATTCACAGATACTTTCAAATACTTTCAAATACTTTTTTTTAAAATGTGTTTTACCTTTTTACCCTGGTCTAATGAGTAATGACTTTATAGATAAATTGAATCATTAGTAAACTGCATTCATTTTTTATTTTAGTACCATCTAGTTTTAAATGTTAAAAAATATAATAAAATCAGCACGATACAAATGGCGTATTGATAC
>NW_021778602.1:0-1346 GCF_005508785.2 Acyrthosiphon pisum | reverse complement strand
CTGCTTTTAATTATCTATTCATTATGTTAACAGAAACATGGTTATATATTGTAATATTTTTTCTAGGATTTATCAACTATAATATTTTTAGATGTAATAGATCAATGGAAACAAGCACCCACAATAGGGGTGGTGGGGTCCTCGTTGGTGTCCATAGTAATGTTCCTGCGCATACTTTCCTATTTCCTTCCTTCCATCAATTTAATTGGACGGATACTCTCTTCCCCTTAACTGCTAATGATGCAGTTTTCACACTATATGTCTTTATGATGCCTTCCATTACTCAAATACTTTACTGTATAGTGTCAACGCACTGTCATTGACTATTTCCATCTAGGTGATATCATTGTTTTTGTGCCGTATAGGCCATACGTTACCAATTTGTGAGCACGCGGAGTTGTTTTTTATTGTCATATTATATAAATATTATTACAAAAATTAAAAACCGTCTCACGGTGTGGATAACACTGGGCAGTGCTCGACTTGGGGGAGGACGCAGGGGGACGGAGTACCCCAACTAATTTTTCAGAAATTTTAGCGTACCCCTACTCTCATTTTGAAGAGGCACGCACGGGACGCTGCATCATTCTGCATTTTTATCAAAATGCACGTGATCAAATCATAATTTTTCTTACCATAGATTTAATAATTATTTATATATTTTGTATTATTATTTAATCAATTACCTTTAAAATATTATTATTTAAGATAATAAAGAACAAACCTATGATAAATTATGGAACTATTTAAATAAATAGGTAGTTAAAATGAATTGTTTTTATTTAGTTACTTTTGAGTTTGTTATTATATTTTATAAGTTGTAACAAAAATATACAATATATTTTTATGTGATTTTTAGAGTGGATAACAGGGGGTGTGGGGGCATAGCCCCACGGCTCAGTAACATTTAATAAGTGATATGGGGACGCTCATTTTTTTAAAGTAACAGAGTCCCCCTACTTTAATTTTGCCAAGTCGAGCACTGACACTGGGATGAAATCCACCACTCAACATAGTCACTGTTCCACAAACGTGCCTCGGTTTGCCTGAGTGACTCATGTCAATAATAGAATAAAAACAGATTAACCCACTAACATAAAAAAATACATCGTAGATATATTATGATCATCGATGATTGATAAAGTATACAAATCCTGAGTAAACGATTATAATAATCGCCAATCGGCTGATTCTTATAACCAGTGAACACTTTAAAAAGCGTCTACTGTATTTTGTTTATCTTATAAAGTTATAAACACAAACGAGTTATCTAATATAAATAAATAATCAAAATTAAATGGATACTTTATAAATAAAAAAAAAAAATGTTACTTACCTAATGATTG
>NW_021778601.1:0-3614 GCF_005508785.2 Acyrthosiphon pisum | reverse complement strand
AAGTAGTTATAAGTTACTAAATTTGTAAGTTAATATTTTGACTTTTGATACTGGTCTGTATGGTCTGTGTAAATTTACAAATCTTAGATAAAAGTAGAAATACAAATTTCTAACTAAAAATATCTGAGTCCGTGGTTTACAATCTGTTATCAATATTATTGTGATAACATAAACATAATTACAAGGTGGATATATATATATATATATATATATCCACCTTGCATAATTACAAACTCATAAATTTAATGTAATTTTAACCATGATAAATTATATAATAATATATTGATATATAAATATCATAATTTCGTTAAAATCATGTAATATATTTTTAAAAAATATCATACCCCTGCCTAATTACCATCAAAGGCATATATACAGTTAAGTTATCAAATGTATCTAAATGCATGACCACCACTATAACGAGTCATTATTACAAGTCTTAAAGACCGATACATATCGTTGCACTATAATATAATAGGTGATATTACATTTAAGTTTTTTAATATACTGATGTACATTTGTATCGACTATATTATACATCCACACATACACACATAGGTACTAGGTACATGTATACATATATACATACATACATACATACATACATACATACATACATACATACATACATACATTACATCTGTACAAACATACAAACATGCATACATATAGACTCAATCGGTTATTTCAAATAATAATTTACATAAAATATTTTCGATATATAATTTATTTGATACCTAAATTCTTAAACGTATATTAGTTATTATATATTTACAGTAGATACATAAAATATATCACAACGTTGCCATGCATACTGATACAACGATATCCAATATACAACAATTAAATGCAATATAGTATCTACTATCTATCTATTCATATATAATTTATTCAATTTTTCGTTAAATACGTTGGTAGAATTTATGCTGAAACCTAAAAATATGCTCATCAATGTGAATATACGTTAAAATGTACTAATTTTGATAGAAAACATAGCTGTCTGTGTGGAAATACAGAAATCTTGTTAAAATAAGTAAAAATATCATAATTTCAATAAAGCATATGGAAACATCACAATATTTTAGTAAAAAATATCATAATTTCGTTAAAATCATGTAATATTATAAAAAAATATCATACCCCTGCCCAATTACCATCAAAGACATATATACAGTTAAGTTATTAAATGTATCTAAATGCATGACCACCACTATAACGAGTCATTATTACAAGTCTCAAAGATCGGATACATATCGTTGCACTTTAATATAATAGCTGATATTACATTAAGTTTTTTTTTTTTTGATTGCTTCATTTGCAGTAGACAAAAAGAATTTCCACATATTCATTACACAATTCTAATACAGCTAGCTTAAAAGCGTAGAATGTCATATTATTGAAAGCATTACATGAAAAGTCGCATTTATTTCAAGATGAAAACAAAATCATATTTCAATTTCCATGGTTTCATAATAAAAAGCATATTATTATATAGTTATTTTCATCACATATTAGCAAAAACAGAATAAAATGTATCTACGTCAAGCCGTGATAATCTTTCACTTATAATGATTTCATATAGAAAACCATATATTATATTTCAATTACTTTTAATGCATATCTTATACACATAGCCCAGCATTTATTTTATACAAAATAATAGAAATGTATTATTTATTCAGTTATATACTATATAGATGATTATTATTGATACTTTTCATATATTATTCTATATACTTTGTAAAATAATGATAAAATCACTTGTATATTACCATCACAAACTAGGAAATATATTTGAAAAAAATAAAATCATGATTTTTCAGTGAAAATCGGTAAAAATATCTTAATTTCTCCCAAATCATAATACTATCATAATTTTGATAAAAACTTACACAAATATAATTTCTATGTCAAGGTCATGTCTAAAATATTGAAAATCTCAATAATAACATATAACTAATTTGCAAATCAATCCATCAATCATATCGCATTAGATATTAAATGCAACTCTACGTCTCTACACTATGTATAACAGACTATTTCAGTTGTAAATGGTTGACTTACTTCTCTTTAATCTACATTATAATATGATGTTATATCAAGTTTTATAACTCATACATTATATTATGTTAAAACATGTAAATATTTCATAAGTTTAATAAAAATGTGTTCAATTATCATAATCTCACTGTAAAAATATACATATCTACGCCTAACTAATTAATATTTTACCTTTAAAACCGGTACATTCATAGATACCTTTACTAAAAGTTATTTTTTTTTAAATTTCATAAAAACTGTATTCATAGAGCCAAACTCATCAGCTAGGTTTATAATATAATACATATACTATCATTACAATTTTCACTGATTTTCATCACTATACCTGTCTCGAAATACACAAACCTATAACACGTCGGTTCAGTGGCGTGCCGAACAGTCATTTTTTGAGGCAATTGCCTCAAGGGAAATTTGGGTGGGTGGGTGGGTGTGTTAGTATAGATGTGCAAATTATACCTAAAAAAACTTAATAATATTTATTATTTTGAATAATAAAAAAAAAATAGTGAAAAAACTGTTGGTGGTGGGGAGGGGGATCAAATTGTATAGTTTGCCTCAGGTCTGCTTGTCAGTTCGGCACGCCACTGCGTCGGTTAAGAATAGAGCATTGATTTTCAGATTAAATATAAGACCACTGTATTTTTATCATGGTAACATCAATGTAACCTAAAAATCGTATATTTGTCTCCAATTATCGTTAAATACATGAGGGTGTCTATACTGATATCATACCCGATCACTTATATAATAAAGCATATGATAGGTGGGTAGGTACAGATTATATTTTATATGCACCACTTAACACTCATTTTACACAAAATACTAGGTAGGAATTTATTTTTAAGTTTTTAAACTAGATACATAAATAATAAATATTCTATACATTATTCTATTTACTTTATAAATAATGTAAATAGATCACAAGTTAGGATATATCATGCCATGTCCAGTAGATATTAAATAATAATAAATTATATATGAATCACATCTGTGATATATGAATAGATACTATATTGCATTTAATTGTTTTATATTGGATATCGTTTTATCAGTATGCATGGCAACGTTGTGATATATTCTATGCATCTACTGTAAATATATAATAATATACGTTTAAGAATTTAAGTATTAAATAAATCAGGGCCGTAGCTAGGCACTGGCAAGAGGGCATTTGCCAGGGGCGCAATTATACGAAAGGCGCAATTTCATCGAGTGTCAATCTCAACTGAAATATGATAATTTACAAAAAAAAAAAAAATCCACCGTTTATTTTTAACGTTATCGCAATACGTTTCTCGTCGCGAATTCGCATAATATTGGAAACTACGCTAGGGTATTTATTTATATCACTGCCCCTCCGACCATACCTAGACATGCAATATGTATATTATTATTATTATATTATTATATGCTATATGCGTTGACGTATTTTGTATTCACTATTCCGGTATTCATACCTAGATACCTATCCATACATAGATGTTATAGATGACTTTGCAGCAATAAAAGGCAAAAAAAAGTTATATTTTAAAAAAGTTATTTGTTAAATTAAA
>NW_021778599.1:0-1110 GCF_005508785.2 Acyrthosiphon pisum | reverse complement strand
CATTTTAAAAAACCTACCTAAAAAAATTTACAAGATGTGATTAATTTATAAATGTTTATAAATGTTGCTAGGTTGCTTACAAGTAAGTAATAGGTAAACAATAAATATAACCTAATAATTAATAAGGATAAATCATATTGTATCACTGCTTATTTTTTATTTTTTTGGAGGGCCCATTTTAGTCTTTGCACACGGGCCTCCAGTGGCCTATTTACGCCACTGCCCCTATGTAATCTTCACATCAAAATATAATATGTACTTATGTCAAAATTGTAATGAAGTAGGTATTTAAAAAATAAACATTTATTAATAATACATATTTTATTTATTAATTTGAGGTTTAAAAATCCTATCATTATTTTAGATTCTGAGTGGAACGATGAATGTATTGATTTTACAATGATGTGTGTTTTTTTTTTATTTTTTATTTATTTTTTAATTTTTTTTTTTTGTGTCTGTGTACACGATAAGTAGTCGAAATAATGCTTCGATTTTCAACTTCAGTATCTTGTTCGATTGGAAAGTGAATATCGTTGGTGCATTGTTTGTGCAAAATTCCCAGTAATTTTCAAAAGCGCCAAGAAAAACGGGAATTTTTACGCAAAATTGAATTTAGTTTTTGGTGTAACTTTAAAAAAAATGACCGTGGATACATGAAATTTTGACTGAATATTTATATTAGCATTTTCTATACACCATAACATTTTCAAAATATTTTGACTTATTTTGAGCTCTTTACGGACATTGTCGGTTTTCATTTTTTTTTAGTTTTTTTTCTAAAAATATCAATAAAATTTTATTTGTTGATCAAAAAAGCTTGAAAATTTAATAGAAGGCTCCAAGTATATTGATTCAAAGGCAGATGAAAAATACTAAAAATCATTAGTTACAGTTTTTTTTTATAAGCATTTAAAGTTCAAAAATTGACAAAATATGGAAAAATCACGAAAATTAGCAAATTATTTTGAGTTAAGAATTCGTAAAAATTTTTCTTTTTAAATCTAAGATTTTAAAATGTAATACAAGATTCCTTATAAGATTATCTACCATTATCAAACAAAAAGTATCTATAAGAAAGTCAAATTAAATTTTTATGATCGTTTGAAATTC
>NW_021778598.1:0-454 GCF_005508785.2 Acyrthosiphon pisum | reverse complement strand
AAATTGTTTGAAAATATTAGTTGTAATTATTATTTTGAAAATTGGTACCTGTACATAATATAATACACTACCTATATAATATGTCTATATTTACCTACCTACAGGTAAAACGCGTCTTATTAAAGTTAAAACTTTACAGTGGTAAGGATTTAGCACTACGCCACTACGTCTTATGCGTACCTATCGCGACTAAAAACAAATTAAAAAAAGGTGGGTAAGTGGATATCGCTCTGCTGTACAGTAAATTACAAGTGGGTCACTGTATAATGGATGGTATTAAATTTGAATTCAATTGATATAATATCATTGTATAAGAAAAACGACTCTGAGCGGAGACGGTATGTCAGTCTAGGTATAAGACATATTATATACTTATCTATGGTATTAAAAAAAAATTTACCTATAATAAATTCCAAATTAATCATATCACAATATCCATTAGGTACTTATAACG
>NW_021778597.1:0-772 GCF_005508785.2 Acyrthosiphon pisum | reverse complement strand
CAATATATCAGGAGTCTTGCATTAAATTTTCACGCATTTTTACCAAACAAATAAAATTTTATTGATATTTATAGAAAAAAAAAATTAAAAAAATTGAAAAATGACAATGTCCGTAAGCAGCTCAAAAAAAGTCAAGTTATTTTCAAATTTTTATCGTGTATAGAAAATTTTAATATAAACATTCAGTGAAATTTTCAAGTATCTACAGTCATTCGTTTTTTAATTACAATAAAATAAGAAAATCGTTACTTAAGAAATCGAGTGAATATCAAATGTTGTAAAAATATGAATTTCAAACGCTCATAAAAATTTAATTTGAGTTTCTTATAGACATTTTTTTTTTTGATAAAGGTAGATTAACATATAAGGAATCTTGTATTACATTTTAAAATCTTAGTTCTAAAAAGAAAAATTTTCACGAATTATTAACTCAAAATAATTTGCTAATTTTCGTGATTTTTACATATTTTGTCAATTTTTGAACTTTAAATGCTAATAAAAAAAAACTGTGACTAAGGATTTTTAATATTTTTCAAATGTCATTGTAACAATATAGTAGGAGCCTTGTATTAAATTTTCAAGTATTTTTATTCAACAAATTAAGTTTTATTGACATTCATAGAAAAAAAAACTAATTAAATTGGAAACTGGAATTGTCCGTAAACAGCTCAAAACAAATCAAAATATTTTGAAAATTGTATCATGTATAGAAAATAGAAATTTAAACAACCGAGTGAAAATTTCATGTATGTGTCATTTGTTTTAAAGTTAC
>NW_021778596.1:0-672 GCF_005508785.2 Acyrthosiphon pisum | reverse complement strand
GAAATTGGAAGGCTCAATCAGCGTCGTGACCAGTTTGGGTGTTTAAATATGACAGACAAGTGACAACAGTAGCTATTTGAATTCGGGACTCAGGTATTTTAAATTATAATTAGCATAGTGTTGATTGTTGACCAAATGTTATTTGGCATCTTATATGTACATTTGTATATTATAATTTATAAAGAATTAAGACAGACGACGACGGTACGCGTCTATTATTGGATATTATTGTTGTATTATTTTTGATTTGTAGCTAGGTGGTGTAAAATGTAAATGTGTAATCCAGGGTTGTATGTGTATAATATTTCTAAACTTAAATTACTGCAATTATTGTACTTATGTTTTATACATTAATAATTATTGTAAATAGATAATTCCAACTTTTTTTTAAATCATAAATATTTCATTAGTGAGGGGAGGCCTTAAAAAATACGGCCTTTGGTGTATAGACTTTTTTTCGGTTCAATAATAAGGTAGCGCCGGTTATTAGCTAGGCTGCCCCTGCGGATGAAGTATAGTCACGCCTACTCAAAATTCAAAACCCACAAAAGGGTAACCCGGTTTTAAACCCGAAACCCGTAAAAATGTGTACCCGGTTTTTAAAACGAAACCCGAAACCCGCAAAAACTTTTACCCGGTTTTTAGAATTAAACCCGAAACCCGTAAAAAAAA
>NW_021778595.1:0-725 GCF_005508785.2 Acyrthosiphon pisum | reverse complement strand
TGAAAGAGTTTTTAGATTTTAGGTGACATAAGGTAATACTTCAAATATACAAATCGAAATAAAAACGCACTGATTTTGACTTAACATAAGAAGTCCAGTTGTCGCTCGTGAAAATCGATGTTGATATTTTGAGAGGTTGTTACTCGGTGGCTGGTGCTCATGCACTCGGTGGCTGGTGCTCATGCACTGGTTTAAGGGACGATACGAATATGTCTACCAGAGAGTGGTAGGCGGTTTTGATCAAAGGTTTTTTGTACTCCCCGGACCTAGATTTCTCTTCGGCGGCAAGGACCTTTTTTATCACTAATTTTCTCTGGTGACATATATAAGAACTCTGCACGCCCTGCACACCACGGAGTGCCAGTACGTGCCGATTTTTTAATTCGTGATCGCATAATAGGGATCGTACCTATTTGTCGATGACAATGATTTTATTGGGGATGTTCGATTTCTACAAGCGACAGTTTGGCCGTTATTTATTACTGTGTAAGATTTTAGTTTATATAATTATAATGGTGTGTGAGCATATCATTACATCCACACTGCACTTTTTGTGTTGTGCCCTCACAACACCGCTCGTTGGCGAGAGTGAGAGCAATACAAACATTTATGTAAAAGAAACTGAGAAAAAAAATAAAAATTGAAAGTTCAAAAGTTGAAAGTTCAAAAGTTTGAATATAATTTAAACTGGACATTTATATATATTTTTATATTTTACAATCTAA
>NW_021778594.1:0-777 GCF_005508785.2 Acyrthosiphon pisum | reverse complement strand
TCGTCTGTTAAAGAGTTATAAAATTCTAGCTTTGATGGTAAAAAGTATCATCTAATTTACTCCAACTATCAACATATTCATAAGGGAAGACTCCTTTTCGTGTAACTAAATCTAGCGCTTTCGTAGAAAATATTTTAAGAGTTTCTCTAAATCTCGACTTATCTTCAGATAAATTTTCTGCAAGTTTACTTAATGACTCACTCATAAATCGGAATGTATCAACAAATTTTATACTAAATTTAGGTGTGATTTCTTTGCTAAAGGATATATATTTTTCTGATGAATTAGGAATAACGTGAATATTTTGGTCATCACAACCGAGTTCTCGAATTATGAAATGGCTATCATACGATAAATTATGAAAGAAAATTGGAATGAATGATGGATTAGTCATTTGAAAGTTACATTCGAGACAAAGACATTGTCTATATTTACCAGTAAAATGACAGTGATCTCGAACTTTAATTAAATTATTTTTTTTAAAATGTTTTGAACATTTTTCACATCTTTTAATACTTTGAAAATGTTTTTCTTCTTTTTCAGTTAATTTATCCATTGGTATGACAGTTTCGTAAATTGTTTTGATATTATTCCCGATATCAATCATATTTTCCATAAATTTTTTTGCCGCATTTTCACCTCTATAAATAACCACCTTTCTAGGAATCTTAAATTGTTTTACTAGCTCTTTCGGTATAATATCATAGTCGACTTTAACATAAAACCCATAGCTCATAATTTCATGTAAATGTGTAATATGTGTTTTTTTTTTACAAC
>NW_021778593.1:0-827 GCF_005508785.2 Acyrthosiphon pisum | reverse complement strand
GATAGACAGTGGTAGACTAATCTAAGTTTTATGGTAGGCAGCGGAAGACTGACTGAGATTTTTTATGGTAAATAGACAGCAAGGGACTGATCTAATGATATATAGTGATTATTGAGAATAAATAGTGATAGACAGCGGTATAGGCTGATCTGAAAATAAATGCACGCGCGTAGCAATTGAATAATATATTGAAATATTTGATGAATAAATTTTGAGATGAAATAAAAGTGAATAATTGATGAATAAATGTTGAATTGAAATAAAGGTAATTGAATTGAATTAATTTGAATGATAAATAATTGTTGGAAGAGATTAAAATTGATTGATAATAAATAATTGTTGAAAGAGAAATAAGTTGATATATTGATGAAAATAGATTTTGTTTTGAATTAAAAGGCAGTAAAGGACCTTATTGAATAAAAATAATTGACGTCAAATTTGTGAAAAAAAAAAAGTAATTGTAGGGCTAGCCTAGAATAAGTATAGTAATAAGATATATTAAAAATAATAATTTTTGTGTGATAAATTAGAATCGTTAAAAATATTAAATTAAAATAAATAAGCAGTTGAATATTGTTATAAGATTGCTGGCTTAGCTACCCAGTAATAGTTTAATAATATTCAAACGCGTTTTTACTCGTAAAAAGATCGCGGCGACGAACAAAAGTCGTAATAGTTTATAAAAACTGTGTAAAATACGTATCACCGCTATATCGTGAGAGTGTGTTAGTGAATATACACTACGGCACGGAGAATAAATACGAACGTACAGAGTGTGTATGTGTGTGTGAACGCGCGCTGTAATACGACGCGACGTACGTAAATAA
>NW_021778592.1:0-3229 GCF_005508785.2 Acyrthosiphon pisum | reverse complement strand
CCAAAGTTGCCGGCGCGCCTTAAACTTTACGTAAACCCACCCCAGCCCCGCCGTTGCTCTCCTGCAGCACCGCCGACGTACACGTCTCGCCCGCTGCAGCGTGTATAACCCGACGCGCGGCGCGCGCTCTTACACACACCCACACGCACCCACGCACCCACACACACACACACACACACACACTCGTTATGACTTTACGGTACGATATACGCACACGTGCACGCACAAACATGCTGCTTGCAGTGCCGCGGCTCTGTTCGTGCATTCGGTAAATTTAAATCAGATTTAATTTATGTGGCAAATTACAAGATCCCCCCACCCTGCGCTTTGGCGGTCTTTCTCGCGGTGCAACTATATATGTATATATTATATAGTGCATAGGTATATATATATACTTCGCGGCTGTGTGTACAGCGCATTGCCGAACGAAGGCGTCGTAGCTAGAGACGACGACGACGACGATGACGACGGTGACTTTGGAAAACTTTACTGGAGGGTACGTCCGTATACATAGGTATATGACGTATACATAACATGTATATTTAGTATATATTTTGTATACCTTATACCTACCCGTATAACTCGACAAGCATTTTACCATGAACAGTCACACATCCGATACGCATAATATAACCGCGAAAACGGTATTAAACCATATTTGTACCGTTTAAGGTATATACATATAACTGTTACTATAGGTTACACCCTACCCTGCAAATATATTATATTATGTTATCGCAGATATTTGGGCGAAGACTATAATATCATAGACATTATATAAGCACATGTCACTGTAATATTCAATAATTATAGGTAGCCATGCACTACATCACTACTTATATAATTATTATATTACCGCTAGGCATATATTATACGTTTATATTTTTGGAAATAATAATTAAGATGCAGTTTATAAGCTATTATTTAAGCGTGTAAGTAATATATTTAGGAGTAGTATAATATTATCGTACATATAGTTACGTTGCATAGAATATCTGAGTAGGTACGGAAGAATATATAAAACATAAAATAATGACAAGATGGCCCTTTACCTATTAATAGATATTAAATTTTAAAATTCACTATAGCGTCCAATAATGATAAGTACCAATGAGCACTTAGGTTTAGAAATTAGCAGCCAATGAGCTACCTATAATAAATGCGCTACTAATGTCGACAATTTATATAAGAATCAGAAATCATATTATACCTATTAAAGACTAAGGTGGCAGCAATTAATTTTTCTTTCCTAGCGATTCGATTAGTTTTTCAATATTTCAACCTTAATTTACACACTAATGAAATTCAAACGATAGATATTAAATTTTTTTTTTGCTTATTGATTTACTAGCACCGTACTTTATTGGTCATTACCTATCTATATACCCACTGTTGTATTTTTACAATTTTTAACAATTTTATGTTGTGTCTTCTAATTACGTCACTTCATTTTCAACAATATTATTAAATTTAAATGCAAATAGATCGTTAAATTTGTTTTTTGATATACATTATAATTTACATTGTATTAATAAGTATATATATGATACACCTATCATAAATAAAATAATATTTAGTTAATCGTTAATAATTATTAGGTACCTACTATATACTACCTACTATATGTATAATAAAAATATTGTATTTTTATTATTAATTAATATTTACAAAAAAAGTGTACAAAATTATAAACAATAATTAGTATTATATATATACAATATTATATAAGTTTCAATAAAAATAAAGATTTGTTAGAATTCTGACTTGCTCCGTTTTAACTCCAATTTCAACAACTAATCGGCGAAATACAATTTCTTATGCATTATTGTTCATTTTCTAAACACTCCTATAGTCCTGTATATAATAACAACACATCATACTATAATATATTATAATTTATAGCATTGTATATACCTACGTGAAACACATTTTAAATTAACTGTTTAGATTAATGTTTTTATAAAATGTATAACACTCAGCAATATTTTTTTCTCATATGTTAAGTATATTAATGTACGAGTTTCTATTAGGGTTGATTTTCATAAGTACTCGGAGGACGGGTAATATTTAATCTACCTTAATATGGCGATACTAAAACAATAATACAAACTAATAACTAAAAACACCCTTTAATATCCAGCTAGCGCATCAGGTTTCAAAAAAAGGTTTTACTCATCTGCATTTTAAAATATTCATTTTCAAAACAAACCACTCGACAGGCGTTTATTTAGTAGACATATTTAGGCTATTAAAATAAACGATTTAGTAATCAAGCTATAATTTTAAATATTAATAATTATTTAAAGTGTTTCTATTCACCCAATTACTGTGGCATTGTGGGCGCCGGGCCAAGGAAAAATTATTATTCATACTAGAATATTATAAGTATATTCAAAATAGTTATGTTAGTATTAACTACTCATATGTCATACACATCGATATTTTTGCATAGAATTATGGTATTTATTACTGAATTATTCATTGAATAATGTTTTATTTTTTTATTAAAAATAATTTTAAAAAATCACATAAATTAATTAATTTTTGACTAACATGTGTATTTAGTGGTTTTTGTTACTTATATATTTATATTATATTTTATTCATTACCTATGCCTATACTATCTTATAAACCATTAATACGCAATACAAATTTACCTATATAGATTCTGAGTGAATCTATATTTTTATAGTATACCTACCTAATGTGCATTTAAACTGGTTATTTCAGAAAAATTAAACTTTTTGATGAAATAAAAGCCGAATATTAATACTCATCATTTAATACTTCCCTTAAAAATTTCAATTTAAAATACCTATATAAAAAGTATAAATTTATCACGAAAAACTATGTCAGCAATATAAAAATGCAACACCTAATCTGTTGAGACATTTTATAACTACCGTATACTACATTAAATTGTCTTTTACTATACCGTATTATGTGTGCTACAATATTTTGCTCAAATAATTTTAAGGACTTATTTGATTTTAACTGTTTAAAATCACAATAAAAAAAATGTATAAAATTGATTTTATAAATGTATTTTATAATAACGTATTCATGTCAAACATATAATGAAAATACTTGGAACTTGGTAAAATACTATGCCTCATAAGTCCTGAACTGTATTCGAACTCCTGTCAAAGTTTACAAAAGCCGCAACCTTAAGCGACCATTTTACTAGGTAGGTAGATGAAAATTAATTTTCTAACCACACTCCAACATT
>NW_021778591.1:0-730 GCF_005508785.2 Acyrthosiphon pisum | reverse complement strand
AGTCGAGGAAAACTTCAACTTCGAAAAACTTCAAAAATTTTTTTTTGAAATTTTGAAAAAATTTTTCTTCGACTTCACGGATTTCCAAGGAGGCAATCCATCTAGGACCACAGTTGGAGGACTGATCACCTTTCCAACGACTCCGAGGGTTAGAACTTACGTTGCGACCGTCTAGTGCAAGAGAGCAGTATACAGGGAGATGGCAGAGCAAGCGGCCGGTGCATTCAGCGTTGTGTGAGTTGTAATATTTCTATTAGTGCGTAAGGAAAAATTGTAAGCTTGTCACGTCTCCTTTGGACTTAGTAGTCCATCGTAAAAAATTATATTTAAGAAATTAACAATTTTCGTTTAAAAAAAATAATATTTAAATTTTAAAAAGAATACAGGGGTGTAATAAAACATATTAACAATAGATTTTTCTTAGGGGGAATGATATATATCTTTGTGGGTATATATAAAAAGTAATAGGTTTTTTTTACCAAGGCGGATATTAAGACCTTTTAGTTTTTTTTTTCTAAGGCGGATATTAAGACCTTATACCTTTTTTTTTCTAGGCAGATATTAAGTCCTTTTTGTGTTGAATGAATATTATGAATTAATGAGTTGAGATTTTTATAGGCAAAATATAAGTCCTTTTTTTTTGATATTGATATATAATGATGATTTTTGAATAGTGCGCGCACAGATATAATGAATATAATTGATGAATGAATAGATTTTTGATGATATA
>NW_021778590.1:0-848 GCF_005508785.2 Acyrthosiphon pisum | reverse complement strand
TATTTATAAATTATTAAATTCTTTTTTTTTTAATACACTCATTCAAATTTTTTATAAAAATTAATATGACATAGATACGTAATAGTTGATTGAATAAACTGCAGTGACTGTAGTTAAATTTTCAATGCATTTTTTAACTGGTGTTTATTTAACTTCGCATAATTTTAGCGCGAGTTGTAATACTAATTATAAATTATAATAAATGTATAAAATACGTCGTACATATTTTGTACGATTTTAAAACATTTAGTTCCGGCCTAATAATGTTTAGTATTTTGAATAATTTAAAATTGTAATACCTACGTCAATTCCAAGCTTCTTTTTAAAAAAATCCAATGGAGTACAACTAGTTGCCGGTAGCTTACTTTTTTTTTGCTCCATTTTTCTTTTAGCTTATAAAAATAAAATCAATTACTAAGTTTTGTGACAATGTGACTATGAGGAAATGGCATGGTGTGTTCTGACTGTGTAGTGTCCACTGTAATCGTAATCGTAATAATCAATGTATAAAGTGTCGGTAAGCGTTCGTAGGTTACTATTCATTCTACGAAATGTAAATCTTGAAGTTACATTTTTATTATTATAATATGTTTTTGGAATGGGGGTTTTTCCCAATATCGAATTACTTACCGCCTATAATGTGTATGCATGTATTGTGTAGGAAGTAGGTACTGTATTTTGGTACAGTGTGTGGCAGGGCACAAAGTGTTATTAATAAATAAGAATTAAAATGAATCAGACCATTTATTTTGAAATATGCTAATCGTTTTTTGGGTAAATATTTTTATACCTGTGTATAATGTTCATACCAAAAAAACTAAACATTTTTTTTTTCTAGTTTCGTAATA
>NW_021778589.1:14960-17696 GCF_005508785.2 Acyrthosiphon pisum | reverse complement strand
TATATGGATAATATTGAATTTTCGTAAACTCAGGAAGTCAGATCTCGAAGGACTCAGGGACATGAAGGAAATGTGGAAGTATGCGTCAATGAAATGCCGAACGACGTTCCCAGAGAGCTCGGTGCATTTGCAGAATATCAAGACGGCAATGCGAACCACTCTTCCTTTGATGAAGACTTCAGACACGATGAGGGAGGTTCCAGTGTCAAACCAGTATGCGTGTACTCAACGCCACTGAAAAATTTGTTGTACCACTATCCTTGTTGCCCAACCGACGCGTTCACGAATATCAAAGAATTTTATTTGAATAGTAAATTAAATAGTATATTGGAAGAGGATAAAAAGTGTAAAGTAGCTCTTAGGAATTGGTGCGCTACTATACGGGACTGGAGTATCCAGGAATTTGTAGAATACTATAATAAACCCAATGTAAAACCGTATTTCAACGCGTATGCTAGGGGGCCTGGAACAGTTTATTATGATATCGAAAAATCCGTTTCAATAGCTTCCGAATTACTGATGTATCAATTCGAAAATAACGACGGTCTTATTTGTCGGTTTTTGCAAACTCTATTCAATATAGTGTGTGCTGGCCGGTAGCATATAATAATAACATGCGCACCCCGGACACCTAATTGTTCACCACTAACACCTAGGACAGATCTTAAATATATGAGGAGTAGCTGGGTGTGTAGTGGTGTAATAGCTCGAACAGCAGTGGTCGGGATTGCCGGGCAAATACTGTCGAGCTACGTAATGCGTGTAGTGTATTTATGTGTATTATTTGTGTATTAATGTGTGTATGCGTGTGGGTGTGTGTACAATAAAACAATAATAATAAAATGGTAACACGATTTCTGGTAATAAGTTGCTGTTGCTGTATAATACAAAAATCTAAATAATAATGATACAAATATATAAAAATCACAGCAACACAGTAAGTATAAAAATATAATATAAATAATAAATCAAAGCCCTTATGGCTATAATGGTATATAATATATTGCGGCCCTTCTGGCTCGACAGAAAAAAGGTATATAAATTCCCGGCCCTTATGGCCAAACAAATAACAATTATGAAAATATAAAAAGATTAGCTCTTCTGGCTCAACATAATAGTATTAAATATAGAATAATAATAATATGCGGTCCTTATGACCTAGCAGAATAATAATATAATAATATAGCGTAGCTATTTGAGCTGCTCGCTCGCATAAATATAAATATGATAATAATTGAAGCCCTTATGGCTGGTAATATACAAATCAATAATAAATAAAGTATATCTGGCCCTTCTGGCCGAACAGAATTAAGATATAATTTCACAGCTATTTAAGCCGTTATGAGTATAAACTCGTATAATATAAAATATAAAAATAATATGCGCCACTTTTGGCACGATAGTGTAATAATTAAAAATGTCTACGGCCCTTTTGGCCTAACTAATAATGTAATATGTAAAATAAATAAATAGTAATAAAAACTCACAATTTGTGGAGCGCAGACTGGCCAGCTGGTCCTGTGCTAAAATAATATAAATAATACACGGCAATGCCACAACAAATTAAAATTAACAATAATAATATAGTATGCTGCCATTATGGCTTACAATGGTAGACTAGGTAAATAAAGATATTAAAATGCCTTTCGCGCTTAGCACTAAAAAACAATAAAATTACAGAATAAATTTAGCCCTTCTGGCATTCACACTTATAAAAAATACAATAAAAATAATGATAAATTTCACATAAAATACGTTTTTTTTAATATTTATTTACGCGTTGATATGGTCAGGACAACGTACGGTGCGAGACAGAATTCACGGCGGCCGTGTTAAATAAAATTCGCGTAGACGGCGCGGCGGCGTACGATAACATTTAATCTACATATTATATAACTCACAAGACACATTCAACGATAATAATAACAATAATAAAATAATGATATGTGAGTGTGTGTGTGTGACCAGCTGTTCACCTGTGCCCGGTGATAATATTAATTAAAATATACAAATAATATTATGTTGTGGCGGCAACATATTGGATAAAAAATTCCAAAAAGAAATAGCATGCTAATACATTCTCCTCCGAGCGCGGGCAAACATTTATTTTCGACGCCGTAGCCGCCTTTTTTTTTTGAATTACGGTATGTTCGGAACTGCCAACAAAACGAATATTTTTAGTTTTTCCGATGGCGCCGGCAAACGTCTCGTCATATGGAACGAACCCAATTACGAGGTATATCATTTGGAAAAAATGAAGGAGCTATTAGGAGGGGATACCACCAGAGTGCATGTTAAATATAAAAACGATGTCCCCCTACAAGGCCCGCCGATAATATTATTGACCAATCACTATTTATCAATAATAAATGACCCGTCGTTCAAAGACCGTTTATCAGTGTACACGTGGATAAGCGCACCTTTTCTAAAAATGTATAATAAAAAACTGTCACCGTTATTTTTTTATCATTTATTAAATAAATACAATATCACATATTATTGAACCGTGTGTTATTATTTATTATCTTATTCTATTGTTACAAATTGATTATACATCGTTGACAAATCGTCACGGAAAAAGTACTGCCCCTGCGTAGTAGACAAATTGTGATGCATGACACCGTCTTCGAATGGAATATGAATCTTGTCGAAGTGCGTGAATTGAAACGGTGCCCCGAACTCAACAACCATTTCAGTGTTGACCTCAAATACGACTTCAATGTCAGTGAAACTGCT
>NW_021778589.1:5740-14576 GCF_005508785.2 Acyrthosiphon pisum | reverse complement strand
TTACAACCGTACATTGCTTGTATAGTTTCTTCTTGATATTTAGTATTGTCATCGGAACACGATATTGGATTCATCGCATTGGTAGTTCCAAAACGGTATTTGTAATTCACACCACGAGTAATGTTAGTTAAACTATGTGCGACAACAGCAAATTTATTTTGATTCAGTGTAGCCAAACTAGACGTAGTTGCATTGGTCTCGAAGGCCGTTCGCGGATTACGCATTACGACATTCACTTTTACGTGTTTACACAATGAACCCGGTGTAGTACTCACTAACCTTTATTCGCTGGGCGATAAATACAAAAACGGATATTCGACCGGTATGTGATTCAACGAAGTTGTTACCACGTGCAATCCTTTTACCGTAGAAGATAAGTCCAACATTTTCCAAGCCAATCCGTATGATATAAATGAATGACATTTTTTTAATACCATAGTATAGCCTGTTGTAATGTGATTGGGTCTAGGTAATACAGCATTTTCAGGACTGGGATTTCCCGTATCGCTGTCAGAAGCAGTGGCGCTAGCAGTACCAGGTAAAACCATATTGGATTTCTTGCCCGCTGGGGAATCAGCAGCCCTCTTGGACGACGATGTAGGTGTGTCCATATTATAAGCCAGTTGCCCACCCCTGTCGTAGACGATAAACAACAATGTCAATAAAATCAAATTTATTAATTAGGTAGTGTGATGGTAATTAATAGAGATAACTTATACACAATCAGTAGTTGTGATTGAGTTAAACGTCCGGACGTGTTACCATAGAACGTATTACTTATTTTTATATCAACTATAATATTATGTATTATAATATTATATCTGTGGTTATGACTTGTGAATATTCGTCTCGTTATGATGTTTAATTTTAGGTGTCACATAATGATTTTCTAATTTTATTAGTAAAAAAAAATATTTACTTGTAAAGTTACTAAGCTTACAGTTACATCTATAGATTTATTCATGATTAAAATTTTATTTAATTTGCCATATTATTGCTGGATTGCACAAAACATTTAATTGATCAATAGTGAGCTAATGGTCCCTTAAACAAGATTTAGTGGCAAATTTAATAAATTATTTATGCAACCCAGTATATGTGTTGTGTTGCTTGTTTGTATGTAAATGTGTAATGACATAACCTATGGTTACACATAATGTACAAGACAAATCAAATCCTGGATTATTTTTCAATAATTTCACTAAACAAAAAACATGTGTAAACATTTGTAGGTAAGTTTTAGAAGTATCATAACTCTTGTCTCTTATTTAAGATTATTTATATATTAATTATTTTATACTTATGTTATTTATTTAGATACAGTAAATGGCAACATTATGTCATTGATGGAGAATATGCAAGTATAACAAATAATTTGTCCGGAATTATTCCTGCTGATGTTATACTCTGTGGATTTTAGTCCAAATTTTAACATCTCAAATTGGTTTCACTTAACTGTGGAGCGATTTAAAATAAATTTGACCGGATTAGAATTAATTGTAATCGAACAATGTACTATTAAACATTTACTGATTTTAATAATCATAATATTTATTACATTTCATACAATTAACAGTTGATACATCATTTTAATTAGAAGTAGAGTACCTAAATTCAGAATCTTGTGAGTGTTTTATATCACAAAATACACCGAGTAATGAAGACTTTTTCAAAGATGTAGAATTATAAAACATTAACAATATGAATAAATAAACATTTTGTACTGTTAAACCATATTAAGGAAATCAATTGGTCCAAATGCTTACAAACTATTAATTATTTAAATATTTTGAATATCTGTAAAAAAAAACATCAATTTAATTTGTTAAAAAATTACATGCACAACAACAGTAGTTTTATGATAGTATTTATCTTAAATGTATTTAATATTTTTATGCGAGTATATAAAATGTATTACTTAGTTTTTTCAGTATCATTAAGATGTATCATGATATGCATAATGTTTACAGAGTATTATGATTTATGAATAAATAGATTTAAATTTAATATATTTGTTAGTTGGTTTGTAGACCGCAGTTACGAGGATTTCAATGTCTTGTATTTTGATTGTTATTGAGGTAGATTGAAGATTGGTGCGAAGATTGGTAGGTAGATGAGCAATACGGCGGTGTACCAGCACAGCAGTGCCCCCGTGAGCAAGAGAACCTCTGACAGTTGGTAGATCCGTTCTGTACGTGTGAAAATTTGGAATGTGTAATTTGATAGAAGGTTTGAGGTGTGTTTCACTTAAAAGAATAATGTAAATTTTGAGTTTGGATGCGAAGGCCTGAAGTTCGTTGGTTTTGTTTCTTATACCATCTGAATTCCAGTGAAGAATTCTGAGGTTATTCATGGCTATTTGTTAGGATATTTAGGAATGAGGTTAAAGTTGAGCATATTATTGACTTTGGGTCGTCAGCCGTTGAGATGTCTGAGAGGAGTTTGAACAGAAGGGTGATAATTGAGTCAGTGTTGATTGCTGGCTTATTTTTTGTTGCTGTTGCGTAATCGGGATGTTTCCCATGGGAACTAACAGTGGCTGTTTGCTCGGGATGAAGTCGCTGAGGAATCTGGTTCTGGATGATCTGTACTGGCAAGGGTTTTGTTTGGTTTGGTTGGCTTTTGGAAAGTGAGTTTGTGGTTTGAATATAAGACGGACATCCACGGTAGTTCGCTGTGTGGGGCCCGTCGCAGTTTACGCATGTAGGAGTTTGGTCGCGGGTTTTTTGGCAGTCGCTAGTGCGGTGGCAGCCAGCGCATTTTACGCAGCGTGGTTGGTTACCGCAGTTGTGGGACCCATGGCCGAAACGTTGGCAGGTATGGCATTGAGATGGACCAGTTTTCCTGTAGTGCTCAACTACTATTTTAAGGTAGAAAAGTTCGGTGAGTTCGAAGATATCCTTCGCTCTAGTGCCAGTGAGCATGACAAGACAGATAGGCATGGGCTTGTCAGCCGTACCGAATCGTCGGGTCATTTGCACTTCGAAGTTATGGGCAATCAGTTCATTCTTAAGGTCGTCGTCGGAAATTTCTGTGGGTATGCCTTTGAGTACGACTTTAAGCTGGCGGTCGGTGGCAAGGGTATGAGTATGAAAACCGATATTATTTGTCAGAAGTATTTTTTGGGTTTGACGGAATTGTGTGACGTTAGAGGTTTTTAAGTTAATTTTACCATCGGCCGACGATTTGGCGCTTATACCAACCGAGTCGACTTCCGGGTTTTGAAAAATTTTTGAGGCAGCGGTGCGCTACAGGGACGCAGGTATAATAATTGGTGGTGGCAACGGAATTTTCGGAATGTCGGATTGGGTGGTGTTATTAAAATCGGTAGTAGTCTTACCTGGTTTTGGTGACGGAGGAGAAGCGATGTCCGAGAGCTCGTTGGTAGATTGTGAGTCAGAAGAGACAAATGAATCACCCGAGAGTGATTCGGAGTCTGATGGTGGATCGGGCGATGGTGGTTCAGCACGCTGTCGCTGTTTGGTGGTAACCGGTACAGGTGGTGGTGAATAGGTACCGTTGCGAGGTTTCTTCGGCTCGTTTATTGGAGGAGTTCGATTCCTTTTGTTGGCACCGCCTCTGCGGTTGCCCATGGTGTATTGTTCGGAATGCGTCGATGGAGTGTTGTAGCGCAACTGACGTCTGTGTGGAACGAACACTGGATGATGATGATTTTTTTGATTTATTCATATGCGTATGACAGC
The DNA here is from genome assembly GCF_005508785.2 of Acyrthosiphon pisum. NCBI lineage: Eukaryota > Metazoa > Arthropoda > Insecta > Hemiptera > Aphididae > Acyrthosiphon > Acyrthosiphon pisum. The sequence continues at coordinate 10,872 of NW_021778589.1, read as the reverse complement.
TGTAACGGAGTAAACCGTTACTACATCAAAATGGTCGTTTTCAGGACCACTAAACATAACAGTGTGGCAATGTAACGTAACACAAGTACTTGACCCGACACATAAAGAAGAATAGATTGTCAACAGGTAAATTTCACGAGAATAACAGGTGAAAACCACATTAATGAAGGGAAAACCAACAGGTCGAGGTGTGGTTATTGCTTGTCAAAGCAACCACAGTCGACCAATCACAGGACGATATAATTAAATAGAGTGTATATATACCGGGACATTTCACCAGTCATATCATCTTAGTCATCATCCAGTGTTCATTACACACAGACGTCAGTTACGCTACAACACTCCATTGACGCATTCCGAACAGTACACCATGGGCAACCACAGAGGCGGTTCCAACAAAAGGAATCGAACTCCTCCAATAACCAAACCGAAGAAACCTCACAACGGGACCTATTCACCGCCACCTCTACCGGTTACCACCAAACAGCGACTGCGTGCTGAACCACCATCGCCCGATCCACCATCAGACTCTGAATCACTCTCCGGCGATTCATTTGTTTCTTCTGACTCACAATCTACCAACGAGCTCTCGGACATCGCTTCTCCTCCGTCACCGAAACCAGGTAAGATAACTACCGATTTTATTAACACCACCCAATCTGACAATCCGAAAATTCCGTTGCCACCACCAATCATTATACCTGCGTCCTGTGGCGCACCGCTGAATCAAAAGTTTTTTAAAACCCGGAAGTCGACTCGGTTGGTATAAGCGCCAAATCGTCGGCCGATGGTAAAATTAACTTAAAAACCTCTAACGTCACACAATTCCGTCAAATCCAAAAAATACTTCTGACAAATAATATCGGTTTTCATACACATACCCTTGCCGCCGACCGCCAGCTTAAAGTCGTACTCAAAGGCATACCCACAGAAATTTCTGACGACGACCTCATGAATGAACTGATTGCCAATAACTTCGAAGTGCCAATGACCCGACGATTCGGTATTGCTGACAAGCCCATGCCTATCTGTCTTGTCATGCTCACTGGCACTAATGCGAAGGATATCTTCGAACTCACTGAACTTTTCTACCTTAAAATAGTAGTTGAGCACTACAGGAAAACTGGACCATCCCAATTCCATACCTGCCAACGTTTCGGCCACGGGTCCCACAACTGCGATAACCAACCACGCTGCGTAAAATGCGCTGGCTGCCACCGCACTATCGACTGCCAAAAAACCCGCGACCAAACTTCTACATGCGTAAACTGCAACGGGCCCCACACAGCCAACTACCGTGGATGTCCGTCTTATTTCAAACCACAAACTCTCTTTCCAAAAGCCAACCAAACCAAACGAAACCCTTGCCAGTACAGATCATCCAGAACCAGATTCCCCAGCGACCTCATCCCGAGCCGACAGCCACTGTTAGTTCCCATGGGAAACATCCCGATTACGCAACAGCAACAAAAAATAAGCCAACAATCAACACCAATTACCAACACACATTTATCACCCTTCTGACCAAATTCCTCTCAGACATCTCAACGGCGGACGACCCAAATTCAATAATATGCTCAACTTTAACCTCATTCCTAAATATTCTAACAAATAGCCATGAATAACCTCAGAATTCTTCACTGGAATTCAGATGGTATAAGAAACAAAACCAACGAACTTCAGGCCTTCGCATCCAAACTCAAAATTGACATTATTCTTAAGTGAAACACACCTCAAACCTTCTATCAAATTACACATTCCAAATTTTCACACGTACAGAACGGATCTACCAACCGTCAGAGGTTCTCTTGCTCACAGGGGCACTGCTGTGCTAGTACACCACCGTATTACTCATCTACCTACCAATCTTCGCACCAATCTTCAATCTACCTCAATAACAATCAAAATTCATGAAATTGAAATCATCGTAACTGCGGTCTACAAACCTCCCAACCAAACGCTCGATACGTCTGATCTAGACACCCTTACCCAAAGCTCTGTCTGGTCAATCTCAGCCGGTGACTTCAATGGCTAGCATCCTCTGTGGAACAGTCGCACCACCAACACTTCGGGCTCAATATTATACAACCACTTGCTCCAAAATAACTACGCAGTTATTGCCCCTACTTCTCCGACCCACCACCCATACAGTCAATCCTACCAGCCTGATGTGCTTGATATCACCCTCACAAAAGTCCCTTTTCCAGTCACGGTAACCAACCTAAATGATCTATCTTCAGATCACAACCCGGTACTTCTCGAAGTACTTGGAACTCCAATAGCCTCCAACCCACCATCAGCTAAATGCCTCATCAACTGGCACAAATATACCGACCTCCTTGCAAACAAACCAGTGGACGTAAATCCTAGCACTACCAATATTTCAGAAATCGACAAAGCCATCGACGATTTCACATCCTCCATCTACTCTGCAATCCTATCAAGCTCTTCGTTGAATCCGAGACAAAATTTGATGCTCTGCCCTCATTCATCACCGAAGAAATCAACTCAAAAAATCACCTTCGCCGAGAATGGCAGCTCTACAGAAACCCTGCAGTCAAACGCCGCTTAAATTCCAAAATCATGTTTATCAGAACTATGCTGTCTACACATAAACAAGATTAATGGGACATGTTTCTCGATACCCTAAATCACAATGACGGCTCGGTTTACAAGCTTAATAAAAGTTTACTACACAAACGCCCAGCCACACACCCACTAGCTGGTCCGAACGGTCTAGTATTTCAAGCAATTGAAAAGGCTGAACTTATTGCAGACTCTCTAGCGCTTCAATTCACACCCAACCCTGGACAGCTTTTTCCTGAAGTGTGTGGTTGATGTATTATTTATTTAAAATTTGTAAAATATAATAAACAAGTTGAATTTAAACACTATTAGATTATTCAAATTGACGAAGAAAAACCAGTGTCTTAGAAAATAAGCGATTGCTCAAATATTCTCTAAGACCCGTAATACGTCGTCAACGAAAATAATCTAAGTCGTAATACAAAAATATGATAATCAATAACGAAGAAGTACAGGGATGTGTACGTACGGTTGGTGAAATCACGTCTGATACTGGTCACTCCCAGGGCTCCTATATAGTCCTATTCCCTCTCTTACCAGATCCCTGGCGGACTACGTCGTTGGTTCTCACAGTCCAGGGGGCCTCCTACAGATGTGCCTTTTGGTCGGTGCGGGGGTGTCGTAAAATGACCAGTATACCCGCAGCCGTCTTGTCATAGTGCCAATATCTGATTCGTAGAATCTACTGCGCTCCGAGGAGGTCTCACAAATATCTTACCGGTTCGGGTTTGTCATCTGGCCGATGGCAGACGCCGAGACTGTTGCTAACGTTTATAGTATTGGTCCCCCAAGGTTTTATGTACAGCGGTGACATCATCTAACTATTTACGTGTTACCATAGGACATCGATGCTGTGTATTATGACTATGTGTAGGGGCGGAGTAGAGAGGTCCGTACGTAGCACCAGCTTTGGATTTTAGAACCGTGTTTCCCAACCTATTTGTCTTATTTTTCGTAAACTTATAAGCAACCGTATTGACTGTATTAAAAAAAAAATCTTGTTATATTTTACAGAATTATTTATTCAGTATTGTATTATATTAAAATAAAACAATTAAATAGCTATAATAAAACTATATTATTATGGTTTACTTGATTTTTTGTGGTTGTAGTGGGGGTTGCGTATCTCACAACGACTACATAATTTTGATTCTCCATATCAAAAAGTTTGGGAAATACTGATTTAGTATACAAAATTAATAATATAGTTATTTAAACAATATTTAATTTGAAACATAATTTTATTTTTTTTATACAATTGAAAAGCATAACTGTCCAATAACTTTCATTGAAAAATGTTGTGTGACCGTTGGGTAATATTGTATTCCGGGGATTTTTTTTCGTGGTGATTTTTATTCTGAAATTCTATATTTGTAGCCTGTAAGAAACTATGAAATTTCCTCGAAAATTCCCAATTCATGGTTATCTATGTGCGAAATCGAATAAAAAGAATTTTTTTTCATAAAACTGTTCATATATAATTTTGTTTAGAATACGATTGCAATTTTTTTGAATTGTAATCTCAACAAATAATTTCCAAAAATTGTATTATGGCAACTACCGTATTGTCAATTAAACATTAAGAGGGTTGGAGCGTGATTCATTATCGATCGAAAACATAGCTCACAACTTTAATCACTACGCTCAATATATTGTTCTATTTTGAAAGCAGATTTGAATTCGTCAATAAATTATCTATGCTTTGACAATTTCATTTTCCTGATTTTTATTTATTTTTACTTAGAAATTTACTAACAAAAAGAGTAAAAATAGATTATATTCATAATTCAAATTTAAATACATTGATATAGAATATGAAAAATGTATGATAGTTAAAGAATAGTAAATTATTTAGAGGAGAATTCAAATCTGCTTTCAAAATTGAAATCGGAACATCCTACTGAGCGCAGTGACTGAAGTGAGTGACAGTATTTTTAAAAAAAAAAAAACGATCGTAATTTTATAAAGTAATATGTGGTGACATGTGCATACGCGTAGATAAGATCACACGTACATATCCGGTCACTAGAGATGCTCCTATACAACGTGATCGGTACAACGAATCACACACAATAATGTTCATTTACTTTCAACCAGGGATCGAAACCGTTTCAAATTTTAACGGTTACGGTTTTAGTTCTTGAGAACGGTTTTCTAAATTTTCTGGTTTTGGTTTAGGTTTTAAGACCGGTTTTTTAAATTTTTTGGTTTTGGTTTCAGTTTTAAAAAAGGTTTCTCAAATATTTTATCGGTTTAAAGAACGGTTTTAGAAAATTTTCGGTTTTGGTTTTTGGAACGGTTTTTAAAAATTTCCATTTTATTTCCCTGTCTAATTACTGTAGATTCGATTTTTATTATCTATTAACTATTATAAGGGCCGAGTCTAAAGCCCTGAAATATGGCTACTTTGTATAATTAGTGTGCAATATACGATATAACAAATAAACGTTCAGCAGAACTAATTTCGTGTTATTAACTTGAATATTTTGTATCTAATTTAGGTGCCTCATGCCTACTTTTGCACTCGACATAATATTATTGTTGCC
>NW_021778589.1:0-5319 GCF_005508785.2 Acyrthosiphon pisum | reverse complement strand
TCGATTACATTAATATTTAATTGTATATTACAATAACATCACACTATATTATTTGTATTTCAAATTTCAATCATAAGTTTAGTAATAATATATATTATATTAATATTTCGTAATACTCAGTAACTGCATCGGGATTTTAACAATAAATCCAAACATAATAATTTCTTCGTATAAAAATAGTAGAATTACAAATAATATAATTAACTTTATGGAATTCAAAGAAACCGTCATTAGTTTTAAATTTTAATCCGTTTTTCAAGAACAGTACAAGAGCGGTTTTTCAATTCTATGGTTTCGGTTTGGGTTTTGAAAACGGTTTTTTAAGGTCTTAGGTTTCGGTTACGGTTTTTTAACCGGTGTTTCAAAGCTTTTGGTTCCGGTTCCAGTTCCGGTGTTCAGAAATGAGAAAACCGCGGTTTTAACCGGTTTTTTGGAAAACCGGTTAAACCGGTTTCGATCCCTGCTTTCAACACATTTACAAGACCCATATTAACTGAAATATAAAATGCCTAGTTTTTACTCTTTAGAATGCATAACGCTCCACCCCACTTAAACCTTTTTGCTGGGCGATATTTTATTAAACGAATTTTTTAATTTATGCAATAAAACATTTAAAGCATTTTAAATATAATTTATGTAATATATTTAATTATTATTTACCCAAGATAAAAAATGTTAGATACTAAATTAATTTAATTTAACATGAATAAGCTAGAACTCATCAGAAGCACGATATATTGGATATATGTAAAGATAGAAATTGAGGCTAATAAACGAAAATGAAAATGAAATATTGGGTTGGCTATTATGAAGCGAATTTTTGCAGAGAACTATAATATAGTAATTAGTAGCATTGATTATAAATACTAGTATATTCACAATCAATGATTATGTATATTATATATTATTACAATATAATATTATATTCAAAACCCAGTATTTTATTATCGTGTACTATTTGGTTGTACGTGTCGGCAATTATTTATGAGTTATGATAACAATATTGCAAATAAGAAAAACCAAATGTTCGAAAGAGTACATTAATACACAGTAAACATATTACATAATAATATGTCATATAACTATTTAAGACTTAGTACATTGTACATACCCACTTATGTCCTAAACATATACCGGCTATACCTAGCTGTATCATGTATTATAATTTATTATAGTCAATACTCGATAATATAAGTATATCAAGCTACGTACCTATATTATAGTCAATAGATAAATATCAGCCAACAGGTAATATTATGTGGGCATGCGGTACGCGAAGGTAATAATATTAAATTAATATTAATATTACGATAATATTCGAATTCTACGGTATAAACTATAAAGTATCTAAGTAGGATTTTTCGTTTTTGAGTTCAAACACGATGTGTGAAAACTTCAATAACTAAATAGCGTTATACAAACACCTACTGATAACTTGAAAGATCAAAACATAATGATATTATCAAATTAAGAAATCGATAAGCCCAAATTGTTTCAAAAGCATTTTAAATAAGAATTCTGTCTATATTATATTTTTTTTTCACAAAATACGACCGCAATATTTTTCGTTTAAAATTATTTTTCAGTGCACATTGGACAGAGATAATAATTTTAGATTAATCAAATATTCTGGAAAAATTATTTGATAATATTAGTAAATTTAAGATTTTGATTTTTCGAACAAACTATTAATGTGTCAAATATATTTTTTGAAAATTTAAGTTTTGTTTATAACAACGAGTACTTATTATAGTATTATCTGATCAACAAAAATATTCGACAAACATAATTCTCCGTTTATATTAAACGGGCTTTAACTGGTTATCATTAAAAGGATTCGATACCGTGATTTTCTGTTTTTGTCTAACACACACTTGACATAGTATTTTAGATTTGTTTTTGCCAAACATATACTAATTGATCTAATAAAGCGTTAAAAACTCTGAAAACTGATTTGAATTTGTCGTCAAGTCTACTTGAAATTGACTTTCCAACATTTTTGATATTATCCCCCAAATTCCTAAAAATGTCATATAAAAAAAAAAGTATTTAAAATTGTTGTATTTCAATTTTCGGAGAAGTTAAAATCACAGATGTGGGAAAGTCGATTTAAAGTAGATCTTACGACAAATTCAAATCTGTTTTAGAATTCTTATCGCTTCATTAAGTCAATTGGTATGTTTGGCAAAAAACACGTATAAAATAGTATGTCGTGCGTGTGTTAGACGAAAAATGAAAATCACGGTATCGAATCCCCTTAAGGCTAGGATTTCAATGCATTTGCATCTTTTCTTTGGAATGTCTAACAAAATGCTTTCCAAGGTACATATGTGTTTCAAGTAACTACTTCATGTTGTAACCACAACATTTTTGGGGCATTTCTAATGTTTTTAATGCATTTTTTATGTATTTTCAATGACTAAAAACATTGACTTCGTTGAAATATAATAAATCATTGTCATTTGTAACTATATGTATAACATCAGGTATTTCTGGTTTTAAATTAGACAAGGCTGAAATGTATCTTTATAATGTCCCACCAACTAATTAGCTGATTTAATCGCATACAACTTTTATCGAAGTATTATAGACTACAGTATGTAATACAGTAATACAGTGTAATACAAATTGTTTACAATTTTTTTTGACATTTATAAACATACCTACACAATTTTGCATGGAATTCATTAATTGAAAGGGCCTTTTTTGGGGTTTTTAGGTTGATTTTTTTTGATAATTTTATTACTTTTAAATCTTAAATATAAAATAATTTAGCCGATATTTTAGCCGACACCGGTGATGTTTTGAGTACCATACAAAAAATTGAGAGTAACAGTCGATAACATCGTAACGCTGTAACTTTGATTAAGCCTAATTAAGTTACGTACATATTTTATTTTATTTATTATAATTAATTATAATTAAAAGGTAAATTTTTGTGTTGATTAATATAATATAATTAAAAAAAGTATTTTTGCTATTTATTTTATTGGTTTTTAAAAAAAAAATATATTTATAAAAACACAAATTAATAGTTCAAAGGTAATTTTATTTTTGTTAAAATAATGATTAAAAAAATGTACTTTTTATACTCTTAATTCCTTATTGGTTGAAAACGGTCAGGATTTATTTATTTTTATTTTGTCTTAAGGAAAATGGTAGGTATTTTATATTCTTGGAGGAAAATGGCTAAAGCCAAATTATCGAATGTTGTAAACATAACGGCAACTAGGAGAGTGGCTAGTGGGCATTAAATTATTTATTTTTTATTTAAAGTTTATAATTATTATTTTATATTGCCTATGATAAATATGCTAAATAATAAATATCATTAGCTGTATGTCTGTGTTTGTTTTAAAGAAACGATTTATGTCAGTATATACTATATTTAGCAAGATTATTATGTATAAATTTAACTATGCACTGAAATATGCGGACAGTGAATTGCGGAATACAAATTCCCGACGAACAATCTAGGAAAAAAATTTCCTGACTAAAATATTACTCACAACCACATGCAATTGAATAATAAATATATTTTTAAAAGGTAATAGCTGTTATTTACACATTATTAATATTTAATTACAAATATATAGGTACTTATCATTAAACAAAAATGAACGCATAATAAACAATTTTCAAATATTAACAATAATACCTATTATTTTGTTTTATATCATGATTTGAAACATTTTATGTTAATGCTCTTTTAAAAGAATAGGTACATCCATTAACTATTGTTCGATTAAACGTTAGTATTATTTGATGTATCGATCATTCGAAATATTTTTATTTTTTATTTTATAATCTGTTAAATAATGTATCTATACCTAAGTCAAACTTGTAAAAATGACTAAATAATAATAATAATTATTATTATTAAGGTTTACATTATCGTCAAGATATTATTAGGAAACGTAATATTTTATTTCAGGGATTTAATTTTTACAGAACTATAGATACATAATATGAAACAAAATATTATTGTTAATGTTTGAAAATTATAATATAAATATAAAAGTTGATAAAAATAGTTGGGATCGTGTATATGGTACGTAAACCGTACAAGGTAACTATATATTTTAAACATTGATCATAGAATAATTAATTGTACACATTAATTTTATTTTTGTGTAATATCGATATAAGTAAATACTTAGGTACTATAAAGGTTATAAATGTAAGCTTTACTCACCAGGGATTGGACGTTGAACGATGTATAAAAATTAAGTGTAACAGACCACTACACTAGGAACACGATGTTCTTGATAACCGAGGCGATAGGTATACCAAAATGGATGTCAACCTTTCACGTCGACAACTAGACACAATGTAACGGTACACCGATCACGCATTATAAAACGGTCCTTTTCAGGACCACCAATCAGAGACCAGTAAAAGCCACACACACGACCGGGACAACTTCACACCCACATTATAGGGCCCTAAGTTGTCTCACACACTTAAGACCGTGGGCTACATGTAGAAGAGACTCTCACGAGTCCAAAAACATCATCCCCACACACGTAACCCTAAAACTGAGCAAGTAAAGCCACTTGTCATACCGAACGCAAACATAGCCGCCCACGGCGGCAGAACACGGTTTAATAATCGGTACGGCAAGCACTATATATACCGGGCACTTTCTTGAAGGAGTATCAGTCTTCCATCAACCTTCCTACATTCATCTAACAAGAAACCAGAAGGAACGAAGACAACCAGAAACAACTATAAGTCTATAACTTATAAATCATAGCTGTGAATACCGACGCCACTCACCGACGACAACCAACACGGCCCGTCCGGCCCGACATCAAGACGTGTCCGCCGTGATCCGACCAGCACCATCGTACCGACGACGAGTAGCGGCTAGAGCTTATAAATCGAGCTACGATTACCTACCGACGACAACCACCGCAGCCCAACATCGAGGATCCGACTTTTTCCGTGCGCCGTGACAAATCCAGAGCGTAAGCCACGAACAACCACACGCCCGAAATATTATAATATTAAAGAGAAAAGATCGGAAAATTACGTAAAAAAATCGAAAAAAAAAATGCAAAAATTCGGGTCTCGGGCGGTCCGTGTAAATCATACGGCGTGGAAGGTACCGCCGCCCGGAGGGCATACGACGGATTCGAACTCGGACCTACCTAGCAACCTACCTAACGCCTTACCTACCGAGACACAGTTTGTGATGTGAATCACGGTCAAAACATCAACACGTAAGCTGTGCGTCTACGTGAGCGACGAAAACTGATATATTCGATGTACATCGATGTAATCGTATATAATTCGCTTGTAACACGCACATCTCCC